>NW_027672662.1:0-101579 GCF_964165515.1 Mesoplodon bidens | reverse complement strand
ACACCCCGTGCTGACGCCTCAGTCCAGGGAAACACTCAGGACGGCCCTCTCGCAGAAGCGCGAGCTAGGCTGTGAGCGCAGCCTGAAGCAAGGTACATCTTTCACACTTAACACGGCTAGGTACGGGACAGAGCCTTGGTCACTGAGGCCCACCTCAGGTACTGCACTACCTATGCAGGGGATGCAGTGCCGGGGACCCTGTGTCCAAAAGTGTCTCCGAGGAAAGGCCCTGTTCCTCCCCGCTGTTTCCTTGAGGTAGTCAGAAACTACTGAGGAGAACTGTCTGAGCTCCCGTTTGAAACAGGGCGACCCCGCCCAAACGTAATTTCCCCCTCCCCCCCCCCCCCCACCCCGGGTGGATGAGATGCGGCTAGAAAGGTGCCTGAGGCACACTCCTGGGGCCCGTCTTTTCTATGCTCCGGAAGGCCTCAGGGAAGAAGTGCGCGTTTACTCGCATGAGGCTCGCTGGTCTCAGTTCTTTGCTGGGAGCGTCTCCAAGAGCACTCCGGAGATTGCCGGCGACAGAAAGGTGAGCCCTGGCCTCGAGTAAAAGTCCAGCGTTTTCCGGTAGTAAAGTCAAGCGTGCCGCCCTAGTGAGGAAGCAGGCGGTAAAGGAGAGCGTCAACTCTGTAAGGTATCGCAGGACTCATGGCGCACTCACGTTCGTGGTCACTTTTGTGAGAGGGCACTGTGTGCCGCCCAGCTCTTGTGTGGCGTTTGAGCCGCAGCAAGTGAATGCGTCCGTTTGCTTTAACTGCACGGATGTGGCAGCAGCAATGGCAAAGTGCTGCCCTCTTCGCTCGACACCTCCCGTTTGCTCAGCCTGCAAACGGCCTCAGGAACGCAGTTCTGAGCAGCCTTAACATTCCGTGCTGGTGCGCCCCAGGGAGCGATTTGGGCTCTTCTGAGAAACACCACTGTGCGTCCCCAGTGAAACCAGGGGACGCCTCAAGGACGACTCCCTTCGGCACCTGGAAGCTAGATGTTTACGTCCAGCCTGAAAAAGAAAACGATGGACGGCTGTCCCCGGGACAATGCTGGACGTTCGGGACCACCCCGAGTCACCAAGTCCCAAACTTGGCACAGCGTGGGGAACGCTCTCCTGCACGGACGGCACCCCCCACCTGGAAAGCTTTCGTACCAGAAGGGGGCCCTCGTTCCCTTGTACTAGATAGCTAGACAGAATGTTCAGACAAACATGCTGTGTCATCAAGCCTGAAAGTGGGACCCTGATGGCAAAGTACGCCTTCTGCCCGTTTGCGAGCGACTTGTTTCTGCCTTCCAAGCTGCCTGAGCAGCGCTGGCGGCCCGACGTCTCTCCACTGCAGGGTAGTCGCTGTGGGCCAGCAAGGCTGCGTTCTCTCCAAGCCCATCCTGTGCTGGCAAGTGCCTTTCTAGGGACTCATACCACTGCACTGCCGAGTCAGCTCCGGCCAAAAATGAAAGGTGACCTGCGGCCCCAAGACAGGGGCTAGTGTTTCACGTCAGCAGAGCTGGGGGTGCAGGGGTGCCATGAATCCTTGCGCCACGCTGGATGGCCTGCACTCTCCGATGCCTCCGGGGACACATAGGAGAGGCGGCCGTGCACCACTTTCGCATGGTGACTGCTCTGTGCCGGAGGAGCGGCCGCTGGCTTCTGAGGAACCTCAGGGGGAAGGAGGCCCATGGGAGCCACTCTTCACATTCCTAGCAAGGGCCACGTGTTGCTTGCTGGGGGCCGAGGTAGAGTGTCCCAGTCATAACAGAGACGCGTGGGAGCAGCGCTGCGCAGCCTCCCTGCAAGTCGATCGGCCTCACTGACTGAAACGGACCTGTGCTTCAGAAACACCCCGTGCTGACGCCTCAGTCCAGGGAAACACTCAGGACGGCCCTCTCGCAGAAGCGCGAGCTAGGCTGTGAGCGCAGCCTGAAGCAAGGTACATCTTTCACACTTAACACGGCTAGGTACGGGACAGAGCCTTGGTCACTGAGGCCCACCTCAGGTACTGCACTACCTATGCAGGGGATGCAGTGCCGGGGACCCTGTGTCCAAAAGTGTCTCCGAGGAAAGGCCCTGTTCCTCCCCGCTGTTTCCTTGAGGTAGTCAGAAACTACTGAGGAGAACTGTCTGAGCTCCCGTTTGAAACAGGGCGACCCCGCCCAAACGTAATTTCCCCCTCCCCCCCCCCCCCCCACCCCGGGTGGATGAGATGCGGCTAGAAAGGTGCCTGAGGCACACTCCTGGGGCCCGTCTTTTCTATGCTCCGGAAGGCCTCAGGGAAGAAGTGCGCGTTTACTCGCATGAGGCTCGCTGGTCTCAGTTCTTTGCTGGGAGCGTCTCCAAGAGCACTCCGGAGATTGCCGGCGACAGAAAGGTGAGCCCTGGCCTCGAGTAAAAGTCCAGCGTTTTCCGGTAGTAAAGTCAAGCGTGCCGCCCTAGTGAGGAAGCAGGCGGTAAAGGAGAGCGTCAACTCTGTAAGGTATCGCAGGACTCATGGCGCACTCACGTTCGTGGTCACTTTTGTGAGAGGGCACTGTGTGCCGCCCAGCTCTTGTGTGGCGTTTGAGCCGCAGCAAGTGAATGCGTCCGTTTGCTTTAACTGCACGGATGTGGCAGCAGCAATGGCAAAGTGCTGCCTCTTCGCTCGACACCTCCCGTTTGCTCAGCCTGCAAACGGCCTCAGGAACGCAGTTCTGAGCAGCCTTAACATTCCGTGCTGGTGCGCCCCAGGGAGCGATTTGGGCTCTTCTGAGAAACACCACTGTGCGTCCCCAGTGAAACCAGGGGACGCCTCAAGGACGACTCCCTTCGGCACCTGGAAGCTAGATGTTTACGTCCAGCCTGAAAAAGAAAACGATGGACGGCTGTCCCCGGGACAATGCTGGACGTTCGGGACCACCCCGAGTCACCAAGTCCCAAACTTGGCACAGCGTGGGGAACGCTCTCCTGCACGGACGGCACCCCCCACCTGGAAAGCTTTCGTACCAGAAGGGGGCCCTCGTTCCCTTGTACTAGATAGCTAGACAGAATGTTCAGACAAACATGCTGTGTCATCAAGCCTGAAAGTGGGACCCTGATGGCAAAGTACGCCTTCTGCCCGTTTGCGAGCGACTTGTTTCTGCCTTCCAAGCTGCCTGAGCAGCGCTGGCGGCCCGACGTCTCTCCACTGCAGGGTAGTCGCTGTGGGCCAGCAAGGCTGCGTTCTCTCCAAGCCCATCCTGTGCTGGCAAGTGCCTTTCTAGGGACTCATACCACTGCACTGCCGAGTCAGCTCCGGCCAAAAATGAAAGGTGACCTGCGGCCCCAAGACAGGGGCTAGTGTTTCACGTCAGCAGAGCTGGGGGTGCAGGGGTGCCATGAATCCTTGCGCCACGCTGGATGGCCTGCACTCTCCGATGCCTCCGGGGACACATAGGAGAGGCGGCCGTGCACCACTTTCGCATGGTGACTGCTCTGTGCCGGAGGAGCGGCCGCTGGCTTCTGAGGAACCTCAGGGGGAAGGAGGCCCATGGGAGCCACTCTTCACATTCCTAGCAAGGGCCACGTGTTGCTTGCTGGGGCCGAGGTAGAGTGTCCCAGTCATAACAGAGACGCGTGGGAGCAGCGCTGCGCAGCCTCCCTGCAAGTCGATCGGCCTCACTGACTGAAACGGACCTGTGCTTCAGAAACACCCCGTGCTGACGCCTCAGTCCAGGGAAACACTCAGGACGGCCCTCTCGCAGAAGCGCGAGCTAGGCTGTGAGCGCAGCCTGAAGCAAGGTACATCTTTCACACTTAACACGGCTAGGTACGGGACAGAGCCTTGGTCACTGAGGCCCACCTCAGGTACTGCACTACCTATGCAGGGGATGCAGTGCCGGGGACCCTGTGTCCAAAAGTGTCTCCGAGGAAAGGCCCTGTTCCTCCCCGCTGTTTCCTTGAGGTAGTCAGAAACTACTGAGGAGAACTGTCTGAGCTCCCGTTTGAAACAGGGCGACCCCGCCCAAACGTAATTTCCCCCTCCCCCCCCCCCCCACCCCGGGTGGATGAGATGCGGCTAGAAAGGTGCCTGAGGCACACTCCTGGGGCCCGTCTTTTCTATGCTCCGGAAGGCCTCAGGGAAGAAGTGCGCGTTTACTCGCATGAGGCTCGCTGGTCTCAGTTCTTTGCTGGGAGCGTCTCCAAGAGCACTCCGGAGATTGCCGGCGACAGAAAGGTGAGCCCTGGCCTCGAGTAAAAGTCCAGCGTTTTCCGGTAGTAAAGTCAAGCGTGCCGCCCTAGTGAGGAAGCAGGCGGTAAAGGAGAGCGTCAACTCTGTAAGGTATCGCAGGACTCATGGCGCACTCACGTTCGTGGTCACTTTTGTGAGAGGGCACTGTGTGCCGCCCAGCTCTTGTGTGGCGTTTGAGCCGCAGCAAGTGAATGCGTCCGTTTGCTTTAACTGCACGGATGTGGCAGCAGCAATGGCAAAGTGCTGCCCTCTTCGCTCGACACCTCCCGTTTGCTCAGCCTGCAAACGGCCTCAGGAACGCAGTTCTGAGCAGCCTTAACATTCCGTGCTGGTGCGCCCCAGGGAGCGATTTGGGCTCTTCTGAGAAACACCACTGTGCGTCCCCAGTGAAACCAGGGGACGCCTCAAGGACGACTCCCTTCGGCACCTGGAAGCTAGATGTTTACGTCCAGCCTGAAAAAGAAAACGATGGACGGCTGTCCCCGGGACAATGCTGGACGTTCGGGACCACCCCGAGTCACCAAGTCCCAAACTTGGCACAGCGTGGGGAACGCTCTCCTGCACGGACGGCACCCCCCACCTGGAAAGCTTTCGTACCAGAAGGGGGCCCTCGTTCCCTTGTACTAGATAGCTAGACAGAATGTTCAGACAAACATGCTGTGTCATCAAGCCTGAAAGTGGGACCCTGATGGCAAAGTACGCCTTCTGCCCGTTTGCGAGCGACTTGTTTCTGCCTTCCAAGCTGCCTGAGCAGCGCTGGCGGCCCGACGTCTCTCCACTGCAGGGTAGTCGCTGTGGGCCAGCAAGGCTGCGTTCTCTCCAAGCCCATCCTGTGCTGGCAAGTGCCTTTCTAGGGACTCATACCACTGCACTGCCGAGTCAGCTCCGGCCAAAAATGAAAGGTGACCTGCGGCCCCAAGACAGGGGCTAGTGTTTCACGTCAGCAGAGCTGGGGGTGCAGGGGTGCCATGAATCCTTGCGCCACGCTGGATGGCCTGCACTCTCCGATGCCTCCGGGGACACATAGGAGAGGCGGCCGTGCACCACTTTCGCATGGTGACTGCTCTGTGCCGGAGGAGCGGCCGCTGGCTTCTGAGGAACCTCAGGGGGAAGGAGGCCCATGGGAGCCACTCTTCACATTCCTAGCAAGGGCCACGTGTTGCTTGCTGGGGGCCGAGGTAGAGTGTCCCAGTCATAACAGAGACGCGTGGGAGCAGCGCTGCGCAGCCTCCCTGCAAGTCGATCGGCCTCACTGACTGAAACGGACCTGTGCTTCAGAAACACCCCGTGCTGACGCCTCAGTCCAGGGAAACACTCAGGACGGCCCTCTCGCAGAAGCGCGAGCTAGGCTGTGAGCGCAGCCTGAAGCAAGGTACATCTTTCACACTTAACACGGCTAGGTACGGGACAGAGCCTTGGTCACTGAGGCCCACCTCAGGTACTGCACTACCTATGCAGGGGATGCAGTGCCGGGGACCCTGTGTCCAAAAGTGTCTCCGAGGAAAGGCCCTGTTCCTCCCCGCTGTTTCCTTGAGGTAGTCAGAAACTACTGAGGAGAACTGTCTGAGCTCCCGTTTGAAACAGGGCGACCCCGCCCAAACGTAATTTCCCCCTCCCCCCCCCCCCCACCCCGGGTGGATGAGATGCGGCTAGAAAGGTGCCTGAGGCACACTCCTGGGGCCCGTCTTTTCTCTCCGGAAGGCCTCAGGGAAGAAGTGCGCGTTTACTCGCATGAGGCTCGCTGGTCTCAGTTCTTTGCTGGGAGCGTCTCCAAGAGCACTCCGGAGATTGCCGGCGACAGAAAGGTGAGCCCTGGCCTCGAGTAAAAGTCCAGCGTTTTCCGGTAGTAAAGTCAAGCGTGCCGCCCTAGTGAGGAAGCAGGCGGTAAAGGAGAGCGTCAACTCTGTAAGGTATCGCAGGACTCATGGCGCACTCACGTTCGTGGTCACTTTTGTGAGAGGGCACTGTGTGCCGCCCAGCTCTTGTGTGGCGTTTGAGCCGCAGCAAGTGAATGCGTCCGTTTGCTTTAACTGCACGGATGTGGCAGCAGCAATGGCAAAGTGCTGCCCTCTTCGCTCGACACCTCCCGTTTGCTCAGCCTGCAAACGGCCTCAGGAACGCAGTTCTGAGCAGCCTTAACATTCCGTGCTGGTGCGCCCCAGGGAGCGATTTGGGCTCTTCTGAGAAACACCACTGTGCGTCCCCAGTGAAACCAGGGGACGCCTCAAGGACGACTCCCTTCGGCACCTGGAAGCTAGATGTTTACGTCCAGCCTGAAAAAGAAAACGATGGACGGCTGTCCCCGGGACAATGCTGGACGTTCGGGACCACCCCGAGTCACCAAGTCCCAAACTTGGCACAGCGTGGGGAACGCTCTCCTGCACGGACGGCACCCCCCACCTGGAAAGCTTTCGTACCAGAAGGGGGCCCTCGTTCCCTTGTACTAGATAGCTAGACAGAATGTTCAGACAAACATGCTGTGTCATCAAGCCTGAAAGTGGGACCCTGATGGCAAAGTACGCCTTCTGCCCGTTTGCGAGCGACTTGTTTCTGCCTTCCAAGCTGCCTGAGCAGCGCTGGCGGCCCGACGTCTCTCCACTGCAGGGTAGTCGCTGTGGGCCAGCAAGGCTGCGTTCTCTCCAAGCCCATCCTGTGCTGGCAAGTGCCTTTCTAGGGACTCATACCACTGCACTGCCGAGTCAGCTCCGGGCCAAAAATGAAAGGTGACCTGCGGCCCCAAGACAGGGGCTAGTGTTTCACGTCAGCAGAGCTGGGGGTGCAGGGGTGCCATGAATCCTTGCGCCACGCTGGATGGCCTGCACTCTCCGATGCCTCCGGGGACACATAGGAGAGGCGGCCGTGCACCACTTTCGCATGGTGACTGCTCTGTGCCGGAGGAGCGGCCGCTGGCTTCTGAGGAACCTCAGGGGGAAGGAGGCCCATGGGAGCCACTCTTCACATTCCTAGCAAGGGCCACGTGTTGCTTGCTGGGGGCCGAGGTAGAGTGTCCCAGTCATAACAGAGACGCGTGGGAGCAGCGCTGCGCAGCCTCCCTGCAAGTCGATCGGCCTCACTGACTGAAACGGACCTGTGCTTCAGAAACACCCCGTGCTGACGCCTCAGTCCAGGGAAACACTCAGGACGGCCCTCTCGCAGAAGCGCGAGCTAGGCTGTGAGCGCAGCCTGAAGCAAGGTACATCTTTCACACTTAACACGGCTAGGTACGGGACAGAGCCTTGGTCACTGAGGCCCACCTCAGGTACTGCACTACCTATGCAGGGGATGCAGTGCCGGGGACCCTGTGTCCAAAAGTGTCTCCGAGGAAAGGCCCTGTTCCTCCCCGCTGTTTCCTTGAGGTAGTCAGAAACTACTGAGGAGAACTGTCTGAGCTCCCGTTTGAAACAGGGCGACCCCGCCCAAACGTAATTTCCCCCTCCCCCCCCCCCCCCACCCCGGGTGGATGAGATGCGGCTAGAAAGGTGCCTGAGGCACACTCCTGGGGCCCGTCTTTTCTATGCTCCGGAAGGCCTCAGGGAAGAAGTGCGCGTTTACTCGCATGAGGCTCGCTGGTCTCAGTTCTTTGCTGGGAGCGTCTCCAAGAGCACTCCGGAGATTGCCGGCGACAGAAAGGTGAGCCCTGGCCTCGAGTAAAAGTCCAGCGTTTTCCGGTAGTAAAGTCAAGCGTGCCGCCCTAGTGAGGAAGCAGGCGGTAAAGGAGAGCGTCAACTCTGTAAGGTATCGCAGGACTCATGGCGCACTCACGTTCGTGGTCACTTTTGTGAGAGGGCACTGTGTGCCGCCCAGCTCTTGTGTGGCGTTTGAGCCGCAGCAAGTGAATGCGTCCGTTTGCTTTAACTGCACGGATGTGGCAGCAGCAATGGCAAAGTGCTGCCCTCTTCGCTCGACACCTCCCGTTTGCTCAGCCTGCAAACGGCCTCAGGAACGCAGTTCTGAGCAGCCTTAACATTCCGTGCTGGTGCGCCCCAGGGAGCGATTTGGGCTCTTCTGAGAAACACCACTGTGCGTCCCCAGTGAAACCAGGGGACGCCTCAAGGACGACTCCCTTCGGCACCTGGAAGCTAGATGTTTACGTCCAGCCTGAAAAAGAAAACGATGGACGGCTGTCCCCGGGACAATGCTGGACGTTCGGGACCACCCCGAGTCACCAAGTCCCAAACTTGGCACAGCGTGGGGAACGCTCTCCTGCACGGACGGCACCCCCCACCTGGAAAGCTTTCGTACCAGAAGGGGGCCCTCGTTCCCTTGTACTAGATAGCTAGACAGAATGTTCAGACAAACATGCTGTGTCATCAAGCCTGAAAGTGGGACCCTGATGGCAAAGTACGCCTTCTGCCCGTTTGCGAGCGACTTGTTTCTGCCTTCCAAGCTGCCTGAGCAGCGCTGGCGGCCCGACGTCTCTCCACTGCAGGGTAGTCGCTGTGGGCCAGCAAGGCTGCGTTCTCTCCAAGCCCATCCTGTGCTGGCAAGTGCCTTTCTAGGGACTCATACCACTGCACTGCCGAGTCAGCTCCGGCCAAAAATGAAAGGTGACCTGCGGCCCCAAGACAGGGGCTAGTGTTTCACGTCAGCAGAGCTGGGGGTGCAGGGGTGCCATGAATCCTTGCGCCACGCTGGATGGCCTGCACTCTCCGATGCCTCCGGGGACACATAGGAGAGGCGGCCGTGCACCACTTTCGCATGGTGACTGCTCTGTGCCGGAGGAGCGGCCGCTGGCTTCTGAGGAACCTCAGGGGGAAGGAGGCCCATGGGAGCCACTCTTCACATTCCTAGCAAGGGCCACGTGTTGCTTGCTGGGGGCCGAGGTAGAGTGTCCCAGTCATAACAGAGACGCGTGGGAGCAGCGCTGCGCAGCCTCCCTGCAAGTCGATCGGCCTCACTGACTGAAACGGACCTGTGCTTCAGAAACACCCCGTGCTGACGCCTCAGTCCAGGGAAACACTCAGGACGGCCCTCTCGCAGAAGCGCGAGCTAGGCTGTGAGCGCAGCCTGAAGCAAGGTACATCTTTCACACTTAACACGGCTAGGTACGGGACAGAGCCTTGGTCACTGAGGCCCACCTCAGGTACTGCACTACCTATGCAGGGGATGCAGTGCCGGGGACCCTGTGTCCAAAAGTGTCTCCGAGGAAAGGCCCTGTTCCTCCCCGCTGTTTCCTTGAGGTAGTCAGAAACTACTGAGGAGAACTGTCTGAGCTTCCGTTTGAAACAGGGCGACCCCGCCCAAACGTAATTTCCCCCTCCCCCCCCCCCCCCCACCCCGGGTGGATGAGATGCGGCTAGAAAGGTGCCTGAGGCACACTCCTGGGGCCCGTCTTTTCTATGCTCCGGAAGGCCTCAGGGAAGAAGTGCGCGTTTACTCGCATGAGGCTCGCTGGTCTCAGTTCTTTGCTGGGAGCGTCTCCAAGAGCACTCCGGAGATTGCCGGCGACAGAAAGGTGAGCCCTGGCCTCGAGTAAAAGTCCAGCGTTTTCCGGTAGTAAAGTCAAGCGTGCCGCCCTAGTGAGGAAGCAGGCGGTAAAGGAGAGCGTCAACTCTGTAAGGTATCGCAGGACTCATGGCGCACTCACGTTCGTGGTCACTTTTGTGAGAGGGCACTGTGTGCCGCCCAGCTCTTGTGTGGCGTTTGAGCCGCAGCAAGTGAATGCGTCCGTTTGCTTTAACTGCACGGATGTGGCAGCAGCAATGGCAAAGTGCTGCCCTCTTCGCTCGACACCTCCCGTTTGCTCAGCCTGCAAACGGCCTCAGGAACGCAGTTCTGAGCAGCCTTAACATTCCGTGCTGGTGCGCCCCAGGGAGCGATTTGGGCTCTTCTGAGAAACACCACTGTGCGTCCCCAGTGAAACCAGGGGACGCCTCAAGGACGACTCCCTTCGGCACCTGGAAGCTAGATGTTTACGTCCAGCCTGAAAAAGAAAACGATGGACGGCTGTCCCCGGGACAATGCTGGACGTTCGGGACCACCCCGAGTCACCAAGTCCCAAACTTGGCACAGCGTGGGGAACGCTCTCCTGCACGGACGGCACCCCCCACCTGGAAAGCTTTCGTACCAGAAGGGGGCCCTCGTTCCCTTGTACTAGATAGCTAGACAGAATGTTCAGACAAACATGCTGTGTCATCAAGCCTGAAAGTGGGACCCTGATGGCAAAGTACGCCTTCTGCCCGTTTGCGAGCGACTTGTTTCTGCCTTCCAAGCTGCCTGAGCAGCGCTGGCGGCCCGACGTCTCTCCACTGCAGGGTAGTCGCTGTGGGCCAGCAAGGCTGCGTTCTCTCCAAGCCCATCCTGTGCTGGCAAGTGCCTTTCTAGGGACTCATACCACTGCACTGCCGAGTCAGCTCCGGCCAAAAATGAAAGGTGACCTGCGGCCCCAAGACAGGGGCTAGTGTTTCACGTCAGCAGAGCTGGGGGTGCAGGGGTGCCATGAATCCTTGCGCCACGCTGGATGGCCTGCACTCTCCGATGCCTCCGGGGACACATAGGAGAGGCGGCCGTGCACCACTTTCGCATGGTGACTGCTCTGTGCCGGAGGAGCGGCCGCTGGCTTCTGAGGAACCTCAGGGGGAAGGAGGCCCATGGGAGCCACTCTTCACATTCCTAGCAAGGGCCACGTGTTGCTTGCTGGGGGCCGAGGTAGAGTGTCCCAGTCATAACAGAGACGCGTGGGAGCAGCGCTGCGCAGCCTCCCTGCAAGTCGATCGGCCTCACTGACTGAAACGGACCTGTGCTTCAGAAACACCCCGTGCTGACGCCTCAGTCCAGGGAAACACTCAGGACGGCCCTCTCGCAGAAGCGCGAGCTAGGCTGTGAGCGCAGCCTGAAGCAAGGTACATCTTTCACACTTAACACGGCTAGGTACGGGACAGAGCCTTGGTCACTGAGGCCCACCTCAGGTACTGCACTACCTATGCAGGGGATGCAGTGCCGGGGACCCTGTGTCCAAAAGTGTCTCCGAGGAAAGGCCCTGTTCCTCCCCGCTGTTTCCTTGAGGTAGTCAGAAACTACTGAGGAGAACTGTCTGAGCTCCCGTTTGAAACAGGGCGACCCCGCCCAAACGTAATTTCCCCCTCCCCCCCCCCCCCCACCCCGGGTGGATGAGATGCGGCTAGAAAGGTGCCTGAGGCACACTCCTGGGGCCCGTCTTTTCTATGCTCCGGAAGGCCTCAGGGAAGAAGTGCGCGTTTACTCGCATGAGGCTCGCTGGTCTCAGTTCTTTGCTGGGAGCGTCTCCAAGAGCACTCCGGAGATTGCCGGCGACAGAAAGGTGAGCCCTGGCCTCGAGTAAAAGTCCAGCGTTTTCCGGTAGTAAAGTCAAGCGTGCCGCCCTAGTGAGGAAGCAGGCGGTAAAGGAGAGCGTCAACTCTGTAAGGTATCGCAGGACTCATGGCGCACTCACGTTCGTGGTCACTTTTGTGAGAGGGCACTGTGTGCCGCCCAGCTCTTGTGTGGCGTTTGAGCCGCAGCAAGTGAATGCGTCCGTTTGCTTTAACTGCACGGATGTGGCAGCAGCAATGGCAAAGTGCTGCCCTCTTCGCTCGACACCTCCCGTTTGCTCAGCCTGCAAACGGCCTCAGGAACGCAGTTCTGAGCAGCCTTAACATTCCGTGCTGGTGCGCCCCAGGGAGCGATTTGGGCTCTTCTGAGAAACACCACTGTGCGTCCCCAGTGAAACCAGGGGACGCCTCAAGGACGACTCCCTTCGGCACCTGGAAGCTAGATGTTTACGTCCAGCCTGAAAAAGAAAACGATGGACGGCTGTCCCCGGGACAATGCTGGACGTTCGGGACCACCCCGAGTCACCAAGTCCCAAACTTGGCACAGCGTGGGGAACGCTCTCCTGCACGGACGGCACCCCCCACCTGGAAAGCTTTCGTACCAGAAGGGGGCCCTCGTTCCCTTGTACTAGATAGCTAGACAGAATGTTCAGACAAACATGCTGTGTCATCAAGCCTGAAAGTGGGACCCTGATGGCAAAGTACGCCTTCTGCCCGTTTGCGAGCGACTTGTTTCTGCCTTCCAAGCTGCCTGAGCAGCGCTGGCGGCCCGACGTCTCTCCACTGCAGGGTAGTCGCTGTGGGCCAGCAAGGCTGCGTTCTCTCCAAGCCCATCCTGTGCTGGCAAGTGCCTTTCTAGGGACTCATACCACTGCACTGCCGAGTCAGCTCCGGCCAAAAATGAAAGGTGACCTGCGGCCCCAAGACAGGGGCTAGTGTTTCACGTCAGCAGAGCTGGGGGTGCAGGGGTGCCATGAATCCTTGCGCCACGCTGGATGGCCTGCACTCTCCGATGCCTCCGGGGACACATAGGAGAGGCGGCCGTGCACCACTTTCGCATGGTGACTGCTCTGTGCCGGAGGAGCGGCCGCTGGCTTCTGAGGAACCTCAGGGGGAAGGAGGCCCATGGGAGCCACTCTTCACATTCCTAGCAAGGGCCACGTGTTGCTTGCTGGGGGCCGAGGTAGAGTGTCCCAGTCATAACAGAGACGCGTGGGAGCAGCGCTGCGCAGCCTCCCTGCAAGTCGATCGGCCTCACTGACTGAAACGGACCTGTGCTTCAGAAACACCCCGTGCTGACGCCTCAGTCCAGGGAAACACTCAGGACGGCCCTCTCGCAGAAGCGCGAGCTAGGCTGTGAGCGCAGCCTGAAGCAAGGTACATCTTTCACACTTAACACGGCTAGGTACGGGACAGAGCCTTGGTCACTGAGGCCCACCTCAGGTACTGCACTACCTATGCAGGGGATGCAGTGCCGGGGACCCTGTGTCCAAAAGTGTCTCCGAGGAAAGGCCCTGTTCCTCCCCGCTGTTTCCTTGAGGTAGTCAGAAACTACTGAGGAGAACTGTCTGAGCTCCCGTTTGAAACAGGGCGACCCCGCCCAAACGTAATTTCCCCCTCCCCCCCCCCCCCACCCCGGGTGGATGAGATGCGGCTAGAAAGGTGCCTGAGGCACACTCCTGGGGCCCGTCTTTTCTATGCTCCGGAAGGCCTCAGGGAAGAAGTGCGCGTTTACTCGCATGAGGCTCGCTGGTCTCAGTTCTTTGCTGGGAGCGTCTCCAAGAGCACTCCGGAGATTGCCGGCGACAGAAAGGTGAGCCCTGGCCTCGAGTAAAAGTCCAGCGTTTTCCGGTAGTAAAGTCAAGCGTGCCGCCCTAGTGAGGAAGCAGGCGGTAAAGGAGAGCGTCAACTCTGTAAGGTATCGCAGGACTCATGGCGCACTCACGTTCGTGGTCACTTTTGTGAGAGGGCACTGTGTGCCGCCCAGCTCTTGTGTGGCGTTTGAGCCGCAGCAAGTGAATGCGTCCGTTTGCTTTAACTGCACGGATGTGGCAGCAGCAATGGCAAAGTGCTGCCCTCTTCGCTCGACACCTCCCGTTTGCTCAGCCTGCAAACGGCCTCAGGAACGCAGTTCTGAGCAGCCTTAACATTCCGTGCTGGTGCGCCCCAGGGAGCGATTTGGGCTCTTCTGAGAAACACCACTGTGCGTCCCCAGTGAAACCAGGGGACGCCTCAAGGACGACTCCCTTCGGCACCTGGAAGCTAGATGTTTACGTCCAGCCTGAAAAAGAAAACGATGGACGGCTGTCCCCGGGACAATGCTGGACGTTCGGGACCACCCCGAGTCACCAAGTCCCAAACTTGGCACAGCGTGGGGAACGCTCTCCTGCACGGACGGCACCCCCCACCTGGAAAGCTTTCGTACCAGAAGGGGGCCCTCGTTCCCTTGTACTAGATAGCTAGACAGAATGTTCAGACAAACATGCTGTGTCATCAAGCCTGAAAGTGGGACCCTGATGGCAAAGTACGCCTTCTGCCCGTTTGCGAGCGACTTGTTTCTGCCTTCCAAGCTGCCTGAGCAGCGCTGGCGGCCCGACGTCTCTCCACTGCAGGGTAGTCGCTGTGGGCCAGCAAGGCTGCGTTCTCTCCAAGCCCATCCTGTGCTGGCAAGTGCCTTTCTAGGGACTCATACCACTGCACTGCCGAGTCAGCTCCGGCCAAAAATGAAAGGTGACCTGCGGCCCCAAGACAGGGGCTAGTGTTTCACGTCAGCAGAGCTGGGGGTGCAGGGGTGCCATGAATCCTTGCGCCACGCTGGATGGCCTGCACTCTCCGATGCCTCCGGGGACACATAGGAGAGGCGGCCGTGCACCACTTTCGCATGGTGACTGCTCTGTGCCGGAGGAGCGGCCGCTGGCTTCTGAGGAACCTCAGGGGGAAGGAGGCCCATGGGAGCCACTCTTCACATTCCTAGCAAGGGCCACGTGTTGCTTGCTGGGGGCCGAGGTAGAGTGTCCCAGTCATAACAGAGACGCGTGGGAGCAGCGCTGCGCAGCCTCCCTGCAAGTCGATCGGCCTCACTGACTGAAACGGACCTGTGCTTCAGAAACACCCCGTGCTGACGCCTCAGTCCAGGGAAACACTCAGGACGGCCCTCTCGCAGAAGCGCGAGCTAGGCTGTGAGCGCAGCCTGAAGCAAGGTACATCTTTCACACTTAACACGGCTAGGTACGGGACAGAGCCTTGGTCACTGAGGCCCACCTCAGGTACTGCACTACCTATGCAGGGGATGCAGTGCCGGGGACCCTGTGTCCAAAAGTGTCTCCGAGGAAAGGCCCTGTTCCTCCCCGCTGTTTCCTTGAGGTAGTCAGAAACTACTGAGGAGAACTGTCTGAGCTCCCGTTTGAAACAGGGCGACCCCGCCCAAACGTAATTTCCCCCTCCCCCCCCCCCCCACCCCGGGTGGATGAGATGCGGCTAGAAAGGTGCCTGAGGCACACTCCTGGGGCCCGTCTTTTCTATGCTCCGGAAGGCCTCAGGGAAGAAGTGCGCGTTTACTCGCATGAGGCTCGCTGGTCTCAGTTCTTTGCTGGGAGCGTCTCCAAGAGCACTCCGGAGATTGCCGGCGACAGAAAGGTGAGCCCTGGCCTCGAGTAAAAGTCCAGCGTTTTCCGGTAGTAAAGTCAAGCGTGCCGCCCTAGTGAGGAAGCAGGCGGTAAAGGAGAGCGTCAACTCTGTAAGGTATCGCAGGACTCATGGCGCACTCACGTTCGTGGTCACTTTTGTGAGAGGGCACTGTGTGCCGCCCAGCTCTTGTGTGGCGTTTGAGCCGCAGCAAGTGAATGCGTCCGTTTGCTTTAACTGCACGGATGTGGCAGCAGCAATGGCAAAGTGCTGCCCTCTTCGCTCGACACCTCCCGTTTGCTCAGCCTGCAAACGGCCTCAGGAACGCAGTTCTGAGCAGCCTTAACATTCCGTGCTGGTGCGCCCCAGGGAGCGATTTGGGCTCTTCTGAGAAACACCACTGTGCGTCCCCAGTGAAACCAGGGGACGCCTCAAGGACGACTCCCTTCGGCACCTGGAAGCTAGATGTTTACGTCCAGCCTGAAAAAGAAAACGATGGACGGCTGTCCCCGGGACAATGCTGGACGTTCGGGACCACCCCGAGTCACCAAGTCCCAAACTTGGCACAGCGTGGGGAACGCTCTCCTGCACGGACGGCACCCCCCACCTGGAAAGCTTTCGTACCAGAAGGGGGCCCTCGTTCCCTTGTACTAGATAGCTAGACAGAATGTTCAGACAAACATGCTGTGTCATCAAGCCTGAAAGTGGGACCCTGATGGCAAAGTACGCCTTCTGCCCGTTTGCGAGCGACTTGTTTCTGCCTTCCAAGCTGCCTGAGCAGCGCTGGCGGCCCGACGTCTCTCCACTGCAGGGTAGTCGCTGTGGGCCAGCAAGGCTGCGTTCTCTCCAAGCCCATCCTGTGCTGGCAAGTGCCTTTCTAGGGACTCATACCACTGCACTGCCGAGTCAGCTCCGGCCAAAAATGAAAGGTGACCTGCGGCCCCAAGACAGGGGCTAGTGTTTCACGTCAGCAGAGCTGGGGGTGCAGGGGTGCCATGAATCCTTGCGCCACGCTGGATGGCCTGCACTCTCCGATGCCTCCGGGGACACATAGGAGAGGCGGCCGTGCACCACTTTCGCATGGTGACTGCTCTGTGCCGGAGGAGCGGCCGCTGGCTTCTGAGGAACCTCAGGGGGAAGGAGGCCCATGGGAGCCACTCTTCACATTCCTAGCAAGGGCCACGTGTTGCTTGCTGGGGGCCGAGGTAGAGTGTCCCAGTCATAACAGAGACGCGTGGGAGCAGCGCTGCGCAGCCTCCCTGCAAGTCGATCGGCCTCACTGACTGAAACGGACCTGTGCTTCAGAAACACCCCGTGCTGACGCCTCAGTCCAGGGAAACACTCAGGACGGCCCTCTCGCAGAAGCGCGAGCTAGGCTGTGAGCGCAGCCTGAAGCAAGGTACATCTTTCACACTTAACACGGCTAGGTACGGGACAGAGCCTTGGTCACTGAGGCCCACCTCAGGTACTGCACTACCTATGCAGGGGATGCAGTGCCGGGGACCCTGTGTCCAAAAGTGTCTCCGAGGAAAGGCCCTGTTCCTCCCCGCTGTTTCCTTGAGGTAGTCAGAAACTACTGAGGAGAACTGTCTGAGCTCCCGTTTGAAACAGGGCGACCCCGCCCAAACGTAATTTCCCCCTCCCCCCCCCCCCCCACCCCGGGTGGATGAGATGCGGCTAGAAAGGTGCCTGAGGCACACTCCTGGGGCCCGTCTTTTCTATGCTCCGGAAGGCCTCAGGGAAGAAGTGCGCGTTTACTCGCATGAGGCTCGCTGGTCTCAGTTCTTTGCTGGGAGCGTCTCCAAGAGCACTCCGGAGATTGCCGGCGACAGAAAGGTGAGCCCTGGCCTCGAGTAAAAGTCCAGCGTTTTCCGGTAGTAAAGTCAAGCGTGCCGCCCTAGTGAGGAAGCAGGCGGTAAAGGAGAGCGTCAACTCTGTAAGGTATCGCAGGACTCATGGCGCACTCACGTTCGTGGTCACTTTTGTGAGAGGGCACTGTGTGCCGCCCAGCTCTTGTGTGGCGTTTGAGCCGCAGCAAGTGAATGCGTCCGTTTGCTTTAACTGCACGGATGTGGCAGCAGCAATGGCAAAGTGCTGCCCTCTTCGCTCGACACCTCCCGTTTGCTCAGCCTGCAAACGGCCTCAGGAACGCAGTTCTGAGCAGCCTTAACATTCCGTGCTGGTGCGCCCCAGGGAGCGATTTGGGCTCTTCTGAGAAACACCACTGTGCGTCCCCAGTGAAACCAGGGGACGCCTCAAGGACGACTCCCTTCGGCACCTGGAAGCTAGATGTTTACGTCCAGCCTGAAAAAGAAAACGATGGACGGCTGTCCCCGGGACAATGCTGGACGTTCGGGACCACCCCGAGTCACCAAGTCCCAAACTTGGCACAGCGTGGGGAACGCTCTCCTGCACGGACGGCACCCCCCACCTGGAAAGCTTTCGTACCAGAAGGGGGCCCTCGTTCCCTTGTACTAGATAGCTAGACAGAATGTTCAGACAAACATGCTGTGTCATCAAGCCTGAAAGTGGGACCCTGATGGCAAAGTACGCCTTCTGCCCGTTTGCGAGCGACTTGTTTCTGCCTTCCAAGCTGCCTGAGCAGCGCTGGCGGCCCGACGTCTCTCCACTGCAGGGTAGTCGCTGTGGGCCAGCAAGGCTGCGTTCTCTCCAAGCCCATCCTGTGCTGGCAAGTGCCTTTCTAGGGACTCATACCACTGCACTGCCGAGTCAGCTCCGGCCAAAAATGAAAGGTGACCTGCGGCCCCAAGACAGGGGCTAGTGTTTCACGTCAGCAGAGCTGGGGGTGCAGGGGTGCCATGAATCCTTGCGCCACGCTGGATGGCCTGCACTCTCCGATGCCTCCGGGGACACATAGGAGAGGCGGCCGTGCACCACTTTCGCATGGTGACTGCTCTGTGCCGGAGGAGCGGCCGCTGGCTTCTGAGGAACCTCAGGGGGAAGGAGGCCCATGGGAGCCACTCTTCACATTCCTAGCAAGGGCCACGTGTTGCTTGCTGGGGGCCGAGGTAGAGTGTCCCAGTCATAACAGAGACGCGTGGGAGCAGCGCTGCGCAGCCTCCCTGCAAGTCGATCGGCCTCACTGACTGAAACGGACCTGTGCTTCAGAAACACCCCGTGCTGACGCCTCAGTCCAGGGAAACACTCAGGACGGCCCTCTCGCAGAAGCGCGAGCTAGGCTGTGAGCGCAGCCTGAAGCAAGGTACATCTTTCACACTTAACACGGCTAGGTACGGGACAGAGCCTTGGTCACTGAGGCCCACCTCAGGTACTGCACTACCTATGCAGGGGATGCAGTGCCGGGGACCCTGTGTCCAAAAGTGTCTCCGAGGAAAGGCCCTGTTCCTCCCCGCTGTTTCCTTGAGGTAGTCAGAAACTACTGAGGAGAACTGTCTGAGCTCCCGTTTGAAACAGGGCGACCCCGCCCAAACGTAATTTCCCCCTCCCCCCCCCCCCCCACCCCGGGTGGATGAGATGCGGCTAGAAAGGTGCCTGAGGCACACTCCTGGGGCCCGTCTTTTCTATGCTCCGGAAGGCCTCAGGGAAGAAGTGCGCGTTTACTCGCATGAGGCTCGCTGGTCTCAGTTCTTTGCTGGGAGCGTCTCCAAGAGCACTCCGGAGATTGCCGGCGACAGAAAGGTGAGCCCTGGCCTCGAGTAAAAGTCCAGCGTTTTCCGGTAGTAAAGTCAAGCGTGCCGCCCTAGTGAGGAAGCAGGCGGTAAAGGAGAGCGTCAACTCTGTAAGGTATCGCAGGACTCATGGCGCACTCACGTTCGTGGTCACTTTTGTGAGAGGGCACTGTGTGCCGCCCAGCTCTTGTGTGGCGTTTGAGCCGCAGCAAGTGAATGCATCCGTTTGCTTTAACTGCACGGATGTGGCAGCAGCAATGGCAAAGTGCTGCCCTCTTCGCTCGACACCTCCCGTTTGCTCAGCCTGCAAACGGCCTCAGGAACGCAGTTCTGAGCAGCCTTAACATTCCGTGCTGGTGCGCCCCAGGGAGCGATTTGGGCTCTTCTGAGAAACACCACTGTGCGTCCCCAGTGAAACCAGGGGACGCCTCAAGGACGACTCCCTTCGGCACCTGGAAGCTAGATGTTTACGTCCAGCCTGAAAAAGAAAACGATGGACGGCTGTCCCCGGGACAATGCTGGACGTTCGGGACCACCCCGAGTCACCAAGTCCCAAACTTGGCACAGCGTGGGGAACGCTCTCCTGCACGGACGGCACCCCCCACCTGGAAAGCTTTCGTACCAGAAGGGGGCCCTCGTTCCCTTGTACTAGATAGCTAGACAGAATGTTCAGACAAACATGCTGTGTCATCAAGCCTGAAAGTGGGACCCTGATGGCAAAGTACGCCTTCTGCCCGTTTGCGAGCGACTTGTTTCTGCCTTCCAAGCTGCCTGAGCAGCGCTGGCGGCCCGACGTCTCTCCACTGCAGGGTAGTCGCTGTGGGCCAGCAAGGCTGCGTTCTCTCCAAGCCCATCCTGTGCTGGCAAGTGCCTTTCTAGGGACTCATACCACTGCACTGCCGAGTCAGCTCCGGCCAAAAATGAAAGGTGACCTGCGGCCCCAAGACAGGGGCTAGTGTTTCACGTCAGCAGAGCTGGGGGTGCAGGGGTGCCATGAATCCTTGCGCCACGCTGGATGGCCTGCACTCTCCGATGCCTCCGGGGACACATAGGAGAGGCGGCCGTGCACCACTTTCGCATGGTGACTGCTCTGTGCCGGAGGAGCGGCCGCTGGCTTCTGAGGAACCTCAGGGGGAAGGAGGCCCATGGGAGCCACTCTTCACATTCCTAGCAAGGGCCACGTGTTGCTTGCTGGGGGCCGAGGTAGAGTGTCCCAGTCATAACAGAGACGCGTGGGAGCAGCGCTGCGCAGCCTCCCTGCAAGTCGATCGGCCTCACTGACTGAAACGGACCTGTGCTTCAGAAACACCCCGTGCTGACGCCTCAGTCCAGGGAAACACTCAGGACGGCCCTCTCGCAGAAGCGCGAGCTAGGCTGTGAGCGCAGCCTGAAGCAAGGTACATCTTTCACACTTAACACGGCTAGGTACGGGACAGAGCCTTGGTCACTGAGGCCCACCTCAGGTACTGCACTACCTATGCAGGGGATGCAGTGCCGGGGACCCTGTGTCCAAAAGTGTCTCCGAGGAAAGGCCCTGTTCCTCCCCGCTGTTTCCTTGAGGTAGTCAGAAACTACTGAGGAGAACTGTCTGAGCTCCCGTTTGAAACAGGGCGACCCCGCCCAAACGTAATTTCCCCCTCCCCCCCCCCCCCACCCCGGGTGGATGAGATGCGGCTAGAAAGGTGCCTGAGGCACACTCCTGGGGCCCGTCTTTTCTATGCTCCGGAAGGCCTCAGGGAAGAAGTGCGCGTTTACTCGCATGAGGCTCGCTGGTCTCAGTTCTTTGCTGGGAGCGTCTCCAAGAGCACTCCGGAGATTGCCGGCGACAGAAAGGTGAGCCCTGGCCTCGAGTAAAAGTCCAGCGTTTTCCGGTAGTAAAGTCAAGCGTGCCGCCCTAGTGAGGAAGCAGGCGGTAAAGGAGAGCGTCAACTCTGTAAGGTATCGCAGGACTCATGGCGCACTCACGTTCGTGGTCACTTTTGTGAGAGGGCACTGTGTGCCGCCCAGCTCTTGTGTGGCGTTTGAGCCGCAGCAAGTGAATGCATCCGTTTGCTTTAACTGCACGGATGTGGCAGCAGCAATGGCAAAGTGCTGCCCTCTTCGCTCGACACCTCCCGTTTGCTCAGCCTGCAAACGGCCTCAGGAACGCAGTTCTGAGCAGCCTTAACATTCCGTGCTGGTGCGCCCCAGGGAGCGATTTGGGCTCTTCTGAGAAACACCACTGTGCGTCCCCAGTGAAACCAGGGGACGCCTCAAGGACGACTCCCTTCGGCACCTGGAAGCTAGATGTTTACGTCCAGCCTGAAAAAGAAAACGATGGACGGCTGTCCCCGGGACAATGCTGGACGTTCGGGACCACCCCGAGTCACCAAGTCCCAAACTTGGCACAGCGTGGGGAACGCTCTCCTGCACGGACGGCACCCCCCACCTGGAAAGCTTTCGTACCAGAAGGGGGCCCTCGTTCCCTTGTACTAGATAGCTAGACAGAATGTTCAGACAAACATGCTGTGTCATCAAGCCTGAAAGTGGGACCCTGATGGCAAAGTACGCCTTCTGCCCGTTTGCGAGCGACTTGTTTCTGCCTTCCAAGCTGCCTGAGCAGCGCTGGCGGCCCGACGTCTCTCCACTGCAGGGTAGTCGCTGTGGGCCAGCAAGGCTGCGTTCTCTCCAAGCCCATCCTGTGCTGGCAAGTGCCTTTCTAGGGACTCATACCACTGCACTGCCGAGTCAGCTCCGGCCAAAAATGAAAGGTGACCTGCGGCCCCAAGATAGGGGCTAGTGTTTCACGTCAGCAGAGCTGGGGGTGCAGGGGTGCCATGAATCCTTGCGCCACGCTGGATGGCCTGCACTCTCCGATGCCTCCGGGGACACATAGGAGAGGCGGCCGTGCACCACTTTCGCATGGTGACTGCTCTGTGCCGGAGGAGCGGCCGCTGGCTTCTGAGGAACCTCAGGGGGAAGGAGGCCCATGGGAGCCACTCTTCACATTCCTAGCAAGGGCCACGTGTTGCTTGCTGGGGGCCGAGGTAGAGTGTCCCAGTCATAACAGAGACGCGTGGGAGCAGCGCTGCGCAGCCTCCCTGCAAGTCGATCGGCCTCACTGACTGAAACGGACCTGTGCTTCAGAAACACCCCGTGCTGACGCCTCAGTCCAGGGAAACACTCAGGACGGCCCTCTCGCAGAAGCGCGAGCTAGGCTGTGAGCGCAGCCTGAAGCAAGGTACATCTTTCACACTTAACACGGCTAGGTACGGGACAGAGCCTTGGTCACTGAGGCCCACCTCAGGTACTGCACTACCTATGCAGGGGATGCAGTGCCGGGGACCCTGTGTCCAAAAGTGTCTCCGAGGAAAGGCCCTGTTCCTCCCCGCTGTTTCCTTGAGGTAGTCAGAAACTACTGAGGAGAACTGTCTGAGCTCCCGTTTGAAACAGGGCGACCCCGCCCAAACGTAATTTCCCCCTCCCCCCCCCCCCACCCCGGGTGGATGAGATGCGGCTAGAAAGGTGCCTGAGGCACACTCCTGGGGCCCGTCTTTTCTATGCTCCGGAAGGCCTCAGGGAAGAAGTGCGCGTTTACTCGCATGAGGCTCGCTGGTCTCAGTTCTTTGCTGGGAGCGTCTCCAAGAGCACTCCGGAGATTGCCGGCGACAGAAAGGTGAGCCCTGGCCTCGAGTAAAAGTCCAGCGTTTTCCGGTAGTAAAGTCAAGCGTGCCGCCCTAGTGAGGAAGCAGGCGGTAAAGGAGAGCGTCAACTCTGTAAGGTATCGCAGGACTCATGGCGCACTCACGTTCGTGGTCACTTTTGTGAGAGGGCACTGTGTGCCGCCCAGCTCTTGTGTGGCGTTTGAGCCGCAGCAAGTGAATGCGTCCGTTTGCTTTAACTGCACGGATGTGGCAGCAGTAATGGCAAAGTGCTGCCCTCTTCGCTCGACACCTCCCGTTTGCTCAGCCTGCAAACGGCCTCAGGAACGCAGTTCTGAGCAGCCTTAACATTCCGTGCTGGTGCGCCCCAGGGAGCGATTTGGGCTCTTCTGAGAAACACCACTGTGCGTCCCCAGTGAAACCAGGGGACGCCTCAAGGACGACTCCCTTCGGCACCTGGAAGCTAGATGTTTACGTCCAGCCTGAAAAAGAAAACGATGGACGGCTGTCCCCGGGACAATGCTGGACGTTCGGGACCACCCCGAGTCACCAAGTCCCAAACTTGGCACAGCGTGGGGAACGCTCTCCTGCACGGACGGCACCCCCCACCTGGAAAGCTTTCGTACCAGAAGGGGGCCCTCGTTCCCTTGTACTAGATAGCTAGACAGAATGATCAGACAAACATGCTGTGTCATCAAGCCTGAAAGTGGGACCCTGATGGCAAAGTACGCCTTCTGCCCGTTTGCGAGCGACTTGTTTCTGCCTTCCAAGCTGCCTGAGCAGCGCTGGCGGCCCGACGTCTCTCCACTGCAGGGTAGTCGCTGTGGGCCAGCAAGGCTGCGTTCTCTCCAAGCCCATCCTGTGCTGGCAAGTGCCTTTCTAGGGACTCATACCACTGCACTGCCGAGTCAGCTCCGGCCAAAAATGAAAGGTGACCTGCGGCCCCAAGATAGGGGCTAGTGTTTCACGTCAGCAGAGCTGGGGGTGCAGGGGTGCCATGAATCCTTGCGCCACGCTGGATGGCCTGCACTCTCCGATGCCTCCGGGGACACATAGGAGAGGCGGCCGTGCACCACTTTCGCATGGTGACTGCTCTGTGCCGGAGGAGCGGCCGCTGGCTTCTGAGGAACCTCAGGGGGAAGGAGGCCCATGGGAGCCACTCTTCACATTCCTAGCAAGGGCCACGTGTTGCTTGCTGGGGGCCGAGGTAGAGTGTCCCAGTCATAACAGAGACGCGTGGGAGCAGCGCTGCGCAGCCTCCCTGCAAGTCGATCGGCCTCACTGACTGAAACGGACCTGTGCTTCAGAAACACCCCGTGCTGACGCCTCAGTCCAGGGAAACACTCAGGACGGCCCTCTCGCAGAAGCGCGAGCTAGGCTGTGAGCGCAGCCTGAAGCAAGGTACATCTTTCACACTTAACACGGCTAGGTACGGGACAGAGCCTTGGTCACTGAGGCCCACCTCAGGTACTGCACTACCTATGCAGGGGATGCAGTGCCGGGGACCCTGTGTCCAAAAGTGTCTCCGAGGAAAGGCCCTGTTCCTCCCCGCTGTTTCCTTGAGGTAGTCAGAAACTACTGAGGAGAACTGTCTGAGCTCCCGTTTGAAACAGGGCGACCCCGCCCAAACGTAATTTCCCCCTCCCCCCCCCCCCCACCCCGGGTGGATGAGATGCGGCTAGAAAGGTGCCTGAGGCACACTCCTGGGGCCCGTCTTTTCTATGCTCCGGAAGGCCTCAGGGAAGAAGTGCGCGTTTACTCGCATGAGGCTCGCTGGTCTCAGTTCTTTGCTGGGAGCGTCTCCAAGAGCACTCCGGAGATTGCCGGCGACAGAAAGGTGAGCCCTGGCCTCGAGTAAAAGTCCAGCGTTTTCCGGTAGTAAAGTCAAGCGTGCCGCCCTAGTGAGGAAGCAGGCGGTAAAGGAGAGCGTCAACTCTGTAAGGTATCGCAGGACTCATGGCGCACTCACGTTCGTGGTCACTTTTGTGAGAGGGCACTGTGTGCCGCCCAGCTCTTGTGTGGCGTTTGAGCCGCAGCAAGTGAATGCGTCCGTTTGCTTTAACTGCACGGATGTGGCAGCAGCAATGGCAAAGTGCTGCCCTCTTCGCTCGACACCTCCCGTTTGCTCAGCCTGCAAACGGCCTCAGGAACGCAGTTCTGAGCAGCCTTAACATTCCGTGCTGGTGCGCCCCAGGGAGCGATTTGGGCTCTTCTGAGAAACACCACTGTGCGTCCCCAGTGAAACCAGGGGACGCCTCAAGGACGACTCCCTTCGGCACCTGGAAGCTAGATGTTTACGTCCAGCCTGAAAAAGAAAACGATGGACGGCTGTCCCCGGGACAATGCTGGACGTTCGGGACCACCCCGAGTCACCAAGTCCCAAACTTGGCACAGCGTGGGGAACGCTCTCCTGCACGGACGGCACCCCCCACCTGGAAAGCTTTCGTACCAGAAGGGGGCCCTCGTTCCCTTGTACTAGATAGCTAGACAGAATGTTCAGACAAACATGCTGTGTCATCAAGCCTGAAAGTGGGACCCTGATGGCAAAGTACGCCTTCTGCCCGTTTGCGAGCGACTTGTTTCTGCCTTCCAAGCTGCCTGAGCAGCGCTGGCGGCCCGACGTCTCTCCACTGCAGGGTAGTCGCTGTGGGCCAGCAAGGCTGCGTTCTCTCCAAGCCCATCCTGTGCTGGCAAGTGCCTTTCTAGGGACTCATACCACTGCACTGCCGAGTCAGCTCCGGCCAAAAATGAAAGGTGACCTGCGGCCCCAAGACAGGGGCTAGTGTTTCACGTCAGCAGAGCTGGGGGTGCAGGGGTGCCATGAATCCTTGCGCCACGCTGGATGGCCTGCACTCTCCGATGCCTCCGGGGACACATAGGAGAGGCGGCCGTGCACCACTTTCGCATGGTGACTGCTCTGTGCCGGAGGAGCGGCCGCTGGCTTCTGAGGAACCTCAGGGGGAAGGAGGCCCATGGGAGCCACTCTTCACATTCCTAGCAAGGGCCACGTGTTGCTTGCTGGGGGCCGAGGTAGAGTGTCCCAGTCATAACAGAGACGCGTGGGAGCAGCGCTGCGCAGCCTCCCTGCAAGTCGATCGGCCTCACTGACTGAAACGGACCTGTGCTTCAGAAACACCCCGTGCTGACGCCTCAGTCCAGGGAAACACTCAGGACGGCCCTCTCGCAGAAGCGCGAGCTAGGCTGTGAGCGCAGCCTGAAGCAAGGTACATCTTTCACACTTAACACGGCTAGGTACGGGACAGAGCCTTGGTCACTGAGGCCCACCTCAGGTACTGCACTACCTATGCAGGGGATGCAGTGCCGGGGACCCTGTGTCCAAAAGTGTCTCCGAGGAAAGGCCCTGTTCCTCCCCGCTGTTTCCTTGAGGTAGTCAGAAACTACTGAGGAGAACTGTCTGAGCTCCCGTTTGAAACAGGGCGACCCCGCCCAAACGTAATTTCCCCCTCCCCCCCCCCCCCCCCACCCCGGGTGGATGAGATGCGGCTAGAAA
Source organism: Mesoplodon bidens (assembly GCF_964165515.1). NCBI lineage: Eukaryota > Metazoa > Chordata > Mammalia > Artiodactyla > Ziphiidae > Mesoplodon > Mesoplodon bidens. Next base: position 75,674 of record NW_027672662.1, on the reverse strand, counting down.
GGTGCCTGAGGCACACTCCTGGGGCCCGTCTTTTCTATGCTCCGGAAGGCCTCAGGGAAGAAGTGCGCGTTTACTCGCATGAGGCTCGCTGGTCTCAGTTCTTTGCTGGGAGCGTCTCCAAGAGCACTCCGGAGATTGCCGGCGACAGAAAGGTGAGCCCTGGCCTCGAGTAAAAGTCCAGCGTTTTCCGGTAGTAAAGTCAAGCGTGCCGCCCTAGTGAGGAAGCAGGCGGTAAAGGAGAGCGTCAACTCTGTAAGGTATCGCAGGACTCATGGCGCACTCACGTTCGTGGTCACTTTTGTGAGAGGGCACTGTGTGCCGCCCAGCTCTTGTGTGGCGTTTGAGCCGCAGCAAGTGAATGCGTCCGTTTGCTTTAACTGCACGGATGTGGCAGCAGCAATGGCAAAGTGCTGCCCTCTTCGCTCGACACCTCCCGTTTGCTCAGCCTGCAAACGGCCTCAGGAACGCAGTTCTGAGCAGCCTTAACATTCCGTGCTGGTGCGCCCCAGGGAGCGATTTGGGCTCTTCTGAGAAACACCACTGTGCGTCCCCAGTGAAACCAGGGGACGCCTCAAGGACGACTCCCTTCGGCACCTGGAAGCTAGATGTTTACGTCCAGCCTGAAAAAGAAAACGATGGACGGCTGTCCCCGGGACAATGCTGGACGTTCGGGACCACCCCGAGTCACCAAGTCCCAAACTTGGCACAGCGTGGGGAACGCTCTCCTGCACGGACGGCACCCCCCACCTGGAAAGCTTTCGTACCAGAAGGGGGCCCTCGTTCCCTTGTACTAGATAGCTAGACAGAATGTTCAGACAAACATGCTGTGTCATCAAGCCTGAAAGTGGGACCCTGATGGCAAAGTACGCCTTCTGCCCGTTTGCGAGCGACTTGTTTCTGCCTTCCAAGCTGCCTGAGCAGCGCTGGCGGCCCGACGTCTCTCCACTGCAGGGTAGTCGCTGTGGGCCAGCAAGGCTGCGTTCTCTCCAAGCCCATCCTGTGCTGGCAAGTGCCTTTCTAGGGACTCATACCACTGCACTGCCGAGTCAGCTCCGGCCAAAAATGAAAGGTGACCTGCGGCCCCAAGACAGGGGCTAGTGTTTCACGTCAGCAGAGCTGGGGGTGCAGGGGTGCCATGAATCCTTGCGCCACGCTGGATGGCCTGCACTCTCCGATGCCTCCGGGGACACATAGGAGAGGCGGCCGTGCACCACTTTCGCATGGTGACTGCTCTGTGCCGGAGGAGCGGCCGCTGGCTTCTGAGGAACCTCAGGGGGAAGGAGGCCCATGGGAGCCACTCTTCACATTCCTAGCAAGGGCCACGTGTTGCTTGCTGGGGGCCGAGGTAGAGTGTCCCAGTCATAACAGAGACGCGTGGGAGCAGCGCTGCGCAGCCTCCCTGCAAGTCGATCGGCCTCACTGACTGAAACGGACCTGTGCTTCAGAAACACCCCGTGCTGACGCCTCAGTCCAGGGAAACACTCAGGACGGCCCTCTCGCAGAAGCGCGAGCTAGGCTGTGAGCGCAGCCTGAAGCAAGGTACATCTTTCACACTTAACACGGCTAGGTACGGGACAGAGCCTTGGTCACTGAGGCCCACCTCAGGTACTGCACTACCTATGCAGGGGATGCAGTGCCGGGGACCCTGTGTCCAAAAGTGTCTCCGAGGAAAGGCCCTGTTCCTCCCCGCTGTTTCCTTGAGGTAGTCAGAAACTACTGAGGAGAACTGTCTGAGCTCCCGTTTGAAACAGGGCGACCCCGCCCAAACGTAATTTCCCCCTCCCCCCCCCCCCCACCCCGGGTGGATGAGATGCGGCTAGAAAGGTGCCTGAGGCACACTCCTGGGGCCCGTCTTTTCTATGCTCCGGAAGGCCTCAGGGAAGAAGTGCGCGTTTACTCGCATGAGGCTCGCTGGTCTCAGTTCTTTGCTGGGAGCGTCTCCAAGAGCACTCCGGAGATTGCCGGCGACAGAAAGGTGAGCCCTGGCCTCGAGTAAAAGTCCAGCGTTTTCCGGTAGTAAAGTCAAGCGTGCCGCCCTAGTGAGGAAGCAGGCGGTAAAGGAGAGCGTCAACTCTGTAAGGTATCGCAGGACTCATGGCGCACTCACGTTCGTGGTCACTTTTGTGAGAGGGCACTGTGTGCCGCCCAGCTCTTGTGTGGCGTTTGAGCCGCAGCAAGTGAATGCGTCCGTTTGCTTTAACTGCACGGATGTGGCAGCAGCAATGGCAAAGTGCTGCCCTCTTCGCTCGACACCTCCCGTTTGCTCAGCCTGCAAACGGCCTCAGGAACGCAGTTCTGAGCAGCCTTAACATTCCGTGCTGGTGCGCCCCAGGGAGCGATTTGGGCTCTTCTGAGAAACACCACTGTGCGTCCCCAGTGAAACCAGGGGACGCCTCAAGGACGACTCCCTTCGGCACCTGGAAGCTAGATGTTTACGTCCAGCCTGAAAAAGAAAACGATGGACGGCTGTCCCCGGGACAATGCTGGACGTTCGGGACCACCCCGAGTCACCAAGTCCCAAACTTGGCACAGCGTGGGGAACGCTCTCCTGCACGGACGGCACCCCCCACCTGGAAAGCTTTCGTACCAGAAGGGGGCCCTCGTTCCCTTGTACTAGATAGCTAGACAGAATGTTCAGACAAACATGCTGTGTCATCAAGCCTGAAAGTGGGACCCTGATGGCAAAGTACGCCTTCTGCCCGTTTGCGAGCGACTTGTTTCTGCCTTCCAAGCTGCCTGAGCAGCGCTGGCGGCCCGACGTCTCTCCACTGCAGGGTAGTCGCTGTGGGCCAGCAAGGCTGCGTTCTCTCCAAGCCCATCCTGTGCTGGCAAGTGCCTTTCTAGGGACTCATACCACTGCACTGCCGAGTCAGCTCCGGCCAAAAATGAAAGGTGACCTGCGGCCCCAAGACAGGGGCTAGTGTTTCACGTCAGCAGAGCTGGGGGTGCAGGGGTGCCATGAATCCTTGCGCCACGCTGGATGGCCTGCACTCTCCGATGCCTCCGGGGACACATAGGAGAGGCGGCCGTGCACCACTTTCGCATGGTGACTGCTCTGTGCCGGAGGAGCGGCCGCTGGCTTCTGAGGAACCTCAGGGGGAAGGAGGCCCATGGGAGCCACTCTTCACATTCCTAGCAAGGGCCACGTGTTGCTTGCTGGGGGCCGAGGTAGAGTGTCCCAGTCATAACAGAGACGCGTGGGAGCAGCGCTGCGCAGCCTCCCTGCAAGTCGATCGGCCTCACTGACTGAAACGGACCTGTGCTTCAGAAACACCCCGTGCTGACGCCTCAGTCCAGGGAAACACTCAGGACGGCCCTCTCGCAGAAGCGCGAGCTAGGCTGTGAGCGCAGCCTGAAGCAAGGTACATCTTTCACACTTAACACGGCTAGGTACGGGACAGAGCCTTGGTCACTGAGGCCCACCTCAGGTACTGCACTACCTATGCAGGGGATGCAGTGCCGGGGACCCTGTGTCCAAAAGTGTCTCCGAGGAAAGGCCCTGTTCCTCCCCGCTGTTTCCTTGAGGTAGTCAGAAACTACTGAGGAGAACTGTCTGAGCTCCCGTTTGAAACAGGGCGACCCCGCCCAAACGTAATTTCCCCCTCCCCCCCCCCCACCCCGGGTGGATGAGATGCGGCTAGAAAGGTGCCTGAGGCACACTCCTGGGGCCCGTCTTTTCTATGCTCCGGAAGGCCTCAGGGAAGAAGTGCGCGTTTACTCGCATGAGGCTCGCTGGTCTCAGTTCTTTGCTGGGAGCGTCTCCAAGAGCACTCCGGAGATTGCCGGCGACAGAAAGGTGAGCCCTGGCCTCGAGTAAAAGTCCAGCGTTTTCCGGTAGTAAAGTCAAGCGTGCCGCCCTAGTGAGGAAGCAGGCGGTAAAGGAGAGCGTCAACTCTGTAAGGTATCGCAGGACTCATGGCGCACTCACGTTCGTGGTCACTTTTGTGAGAGGGCACTGTGTGCCGCCCAGCTCTTGTGTGGCGTTTGAGCCGCAGCAAGTGAATGCGTCCGTTTGCTTTAACTGCACGGATGTGGCAGCAGCAATGGCAAAGTGCTGCCCTCTTCGCTCGACACCTCCCGTTTGCTCAGCCTGCAAACGGCCTCAGGAACGCAGTTCTGAGCAGCCTTAACATTCCGTGCTGGTGCGCCCCAGGGAGCGATTTGGGCTCTTCTGAGAAACACCACTGTGCGTCCCCAGTGAAACCAGGGGACGCCTCAAGGACGACTCCCTTCGGCACCTGGAAGCTAGATGTTTACGTCCAGCCTGAAAAAGAAAACGATGGACGGCTGTCCCCGGGACAATGCTGGACGTTCGGGACCACCCCGAGTCACCAAGTCCCAAACTTGGCACAGCGTGGGGAACGCTCTCCTGCACGGACGGCACCCCCCACCTGGAAAGCTTTCGTACCAGAAGGGGGCCCTCGTTCCCTTGTACTAGATAGCTAGACAGAATGTTCAGACAAACATGCTGTGTCATCAAGCCTGAAAGTGGGACCCTGATGGCAAAGTACGCCTTCTGCCCGTTTGCGAGCGACTTGTTTCTGCCTTCCAAGCTGCCTGAGCAGCGCTGGCGGCCCGACGTCTCTCCACTGCAGGGTAGTCGCTGTGGGCCAGCAAGGCTGCGTTCTCTCCAAGCCCATCCTGTGCTGGCAAGTGCCTTTCTAGGGACTCATACCACTGCACTGCCGAGTCAGCTCCGGCCAAAAATGAAAGGTGACCTGCGGCCCCAAGACAGGGGCTAGTGTTTCACGTCAGCAGAGCTGGGGGTGCAGGGGTGCCATGAATCCTTGCGCCACGCTGGATGGCCTGCACTCTCCGATGCCTCCGGGGACACATAGGAGAGGCGGCCGTGCACCACTTTCGCATGGTGACTGCTCTGTGCCGGAGGAGCGGCCGCTGGCTTCTGAGGAACCTCAGGGGGAAGGAGGCCCATGGGAGCCACTCTTCACATTCCTAGCAAGGGCCACGTGTTGCTTGCTGGGGGCCGAGGTAGAGTGTCCCAGTCATAACAGAGACGCGTGGGAGCAGCGCTGCGCAGCCTCCCTGCAAGTCGATCGGCCTCACTGACTGAAACGGACCTGTGCTTCAGAAACACCCCGTGCTGACGCCTCAGTCCAGGGAAACACTCAGGACGGCCCTCTCGCAGAAGCGCGAGCTAGGCTGTGAGCGCAGCCTGAAGCAAGGTACATCTTTCACACTTAACACGGCTAGGTACGGGACAGAGCCTTGGTCACTGAGGCCCACCTCAGGTACTGCACTACCTATGCAGGGGATGCAGTGCCGGGGACCCTGTGTCCAAAAGTGTCTCCGAGGAAAGGCCCTGTTCCTCCCCGCTGTTTCCTTGAGGTAGTCAGAAACTACTGAGGAGAACTGTCTGAGCTCCCGTTTGAAACAGGGCGACCCCGCCCAAACGTAATTTCCCCCTCCCCCCCCCCCCACCCCGGGTGGATGAGATGCGGCTAGAAAGGTGCCTGAGGCACACTCCTGGGGCCCGTCTTTTCTATGCTCCGGAAGGCCTCAGGGAAGAAGTGCGCGTTTACTCGCATGAGGCTCGCTGGTCTCAGTTCTTTGCTGGGAGCGTCTCCAAGAGCACTCCGGAGATTGCCGGCGACAGAAAGGTGAGCCCTGGCCTCGAGTAAAAGTCCAGCGTTTTCCGGTAGTAAAGTCAAGCGTGCCGCCCTAGTGAGGAAGCAGGCGGTAAAGGAGAGCGTCAACTCTGTAAGGTATCGCAGGACTCATGGCGCACTCACGTTCGTGGTCACTTTTGTGAGAGGGCACTGTGTGCCGCCCAGCTCTTGTGTGGCGTTTGAGCCGCAGCAAGTGAATGCGTCCGTTTGCTTTAACTGCACGGATGTGGCAGCAGCAATGGCAAAGTGCTGCCCTCTTCGCTCGACACCTCCCGTTTGCTCAGCCTGCAAACGGCCTCAGGAACGCAGTTCTGAGCAGCCTTAACATTCCGTGCTGGTGCGCCCCAGGGAGCGATTTGGGCTCTTCTGAGAAACACCACTGTGCGTCCCCAGTGAAACCAGGGGACGCCTCAAGGACGACTCCCTTCGGCACCTGGAAGCTAGATGTTTACGTCCAGCCTGAAAAAGAAAACGATGGACGGCTGTCCCCGGGACAATGCTGGACGTTCGGGACCACCCCGAGTCACCAAGTCCCAAACTTGGCACAGCGTGGGGAACGCTCTCCTGCACGGACGGCACCCCCCACCTGGAAAGCTTTCGTACCAGAAGGGGGCCCTCGTTCCCTTGTACTAGATAGCTAGACAGAATGTTCAGACAAACATGCTGTGTCATCAAGCCTGAAAGTGGGACCCTGATGGCAAAGTACGCCTTCTGCCCGTTTGCGAGCGACTTGTTTCTGCCTTCCAAGCTGCCTGAGCAGCGCTGGCGGCCCGACGTCTCTCCACTGCAGGGTAGTCGCTGTGGGCCAGCAAGGCTGCGTTCTCTCCAAGCCCATCCTGTGCTGGCAAGTGCCTTTCTAGGGACTCATACCACTGCACTGCCGAGTCAGCTCCGGCCAAAAATGAAAGGTGACCTGCGGCCCCAAGACAGGGGCTAGTGTTTCACGTCAGCAGAGCTGGGGGTGCAGGGGTGCCATGAATCCTTGCGCCACGCTGGATGGCCTGCACTCTCCGATGCCTCCGGGGACACATAGGAGAGGCGGCCGTGCACCACTTTCGCATGGTGACTGCTCTGTGCCGGAGGAGCGGCCGCTGGCTTCTGAGGAACCTCAGGGGGAAGGAGGCCCATGGGAGCCACTCTTCACATTCCTAGCAAGGGCCACGTGTTGCTTGCTGGGGGCCGAGGTAGAGTGTCCCAGTCATAACAGAGACGCGTGGGAGCAGCGCTGCGCAGCCTCCCTGCAAGTCGATCGGCCTCACTGACTGAAACGGACCTGTGCTTCAGAAACACCCCGTGCTGACGCCTCAGTCCAGGGAAACACTCAGGACGGCCCTCTCGCAGAAGCGCGAGCTAGGCTGTGAGCGCAGCCTGAAGCAAGGTACATCTTTCACACTTAACACGGCTAGGTACGGGACAGAGCCTTGGTCACTGAGGCCCACCTCAGGTACTGACTGCACTACCTATGCAGGGGATGCAGTGCCGGGGACCCTGTGTCCAAAAGTGTCTCCGAGGAAAGGCCCTGTTCCTCCCCGCTGTTTCCTTGAGGTAGTCAGAAACTACTGAGGAGAACTGTCTGAGCTCCCGTTTGAAACAGGGCGACCCCGCCCAAACGTAATTTCCCCCTCCCCCCCCCCCCACCCCGGGTGGATGAGATGCGGCTAGAAAGGTGCCTGAGGCACACTCCTGGGGCCCGTCTTTTCTATGCTCCGGAAGGCCTCAGGGAAGAAGTGCGCGTTTACTCGCATGAGGCTCGCTGGTCTCAGTTCTTTGCTGGGAGCGTCTCCAAGAGCACTCCGGAGATTGCCGGCGACAGAAAGGTGAGCCCTGGCCTCGAGTAAAAGTCCAGCGTTTTCCGGTAGTAAAGTCAAGCGTGCCGCCCTAGTGAGGAAGCAGGCGGTAAAGGAGAGCGTCAACTCTGTAAGGTATCGCAGGACTCATGGCGCACTCACGTTCGTGGTCACTTTTGTGAGAGGGCACTGTGTGCCGCCCAGCTCTTGTGTGGCGTTTGAGCCGCAGCAAGTGAATGCGTCCGTTTGCTTTAACTGCACGGATGTGGCAGCAGCAATGGCAAAGTGCTGCCCTCTTCGCTCGACACCTCCCGTTTGCTCAGCCTGCAAACGGCCTCAGGAACGCAGTTCTGAGCAGCCTTAACATTCCGTGCTGGTGCGCCCCAGGGAGCGATTTGGGCTCTTCTGAGAAACACCACTGTGCGTCCCCAGTGAAACCAGGGGACGCCTCAAGGACGACTCCCTTCGGCACCTGGAAGCTAGATGTTTACGTCCAGCCTGAAAAAGAAAACGATGGACGGCTGTCCCCGGGACAATGCTGGACGTTCGGGACCACCCCGAGTCACCAAGTCCCAAACTTGGCACAGCGTGGGGAACGCTCTCCTGCACGGACGGCACCCCCCACCTGGAAAGCTTTCGTACCAGAAGGGGGCCCTCGTTCCCTTGTACTAGATAGCTAGACAGAATGTTCAGACAAACATGCTGTGTCATCAAGCCTGAAAGTGGGACCCTGATGGCAAAGTACGCCTTCTGCCCGTTTGCGAGCGACTTGTTTCTGCCTTCCAAGCTGCCTGAGCAGCGCTGGCGGCCCGACGTCTCTCCACTGCAGGGTAGTCGCTGTGGGCCAGCAAGGCTGCGTTCTCTCCAAGCCCATCCTGTGCTGGCAAGTGCCTTTCTAGGGACTCATACCACTGCACTGCCGAGTCAGCTCCGGCCAAAAATGAAAGGTGACCTGCGGCCCCAAGACAGGGGCTAGTGTTTCACGTCAGCAGAGCTGGGGGTGCAGGGGTGCCATGAATCCTTGCGCCACGCTGGATGGCCTGCACTCTCCGATGCCTCCGGGGACACATAGGAGAGGCGGCCGTGCACCACTTTCGCATGGTGACTGCTCTGTGCCGGAGGAGCGGCCGCTGGCTTCTGAGGAACCTCAGGGGGAAGGAGGCCCATGGGAGCCACTCTTCACATTCCTAGCAAGGGCCACGTGTTGCTTGCTGGGGGCCGAGGTAGAGTGTCCCAGTCATAACAGAGACGCGTGGGAGCAGCGCTGCGCAGCCTCCCTGCAAGTCGATCGGCCTCACTGACTGAAACGGACCTGTGCTTCAGAAACACCCCGTGCTGACGCCTCAGTCCAGGGAAACACTCAGGACGGCCCTCTCGCAGAAGCGCGAGCTAGGCTGTGAGCGCAGCCTGAAGCAAGGTACATCTTTCACACTTAACACGGCTAGGTACGGGACAGAGCCTTGGTCACTGAGGCCCACCTCAGGTACTGACTGCACTACCTATGCAGGGGATGCAGTGCCGGGGACCCTGTGTCCAAAAGTGTCTCCGAGGAAAGGCCCTGTTCCTCCCCGCTGTTTCCTTGAGGTAGTCAGAAACTACTGAGGAGAACTGTCTGAGCTCCCGTTTGAAACAGGGCGACCCCGCCCAAACGTAATTTCCCCCTCCCCCCCCCCCCACCCCGGGTGGATGAGATGCGGCTAGAAAGGTGCCTGAGGCACACTCCTGGGGCCCGTCTTTTCTATGCTCCGGAAGGCCTCAGGGAAGAAGTGCGCGTTTACTCGCATGAGGCTCGCTGGTCTCAGTTCTTTGCTGGGAGCGTCTCCAAGAGCACTCCGGAGATTGCCGGCGACAGAAAGGTGAGCCCTGGCCTCGAGTAAAAGTCCAGCGTTTTCCGGTAGTAAAGTCAAGCGTGCCGCCCTAGTGAGGAAGCAGGCGGTAAAGGAGAGCGTCAACTCTGTAAGGTATCGCAGGACTCATGGCGCACTCACGTTCGTGGTCACTTTTGTGAGAGGGCACTGTGTGCCGCCCAGCTCTTGTGTGGCGTTTGAGCCGCAGCAAGTGAATGCGTCCGTTTGCTTTAACTGCACGGATGTGGCAGCAGCAATGGCAAAGTGCTGCCCTCTTCGCTCGACACCTCCCGTTTGCTCAGCCTGCAAACGGCCTCAGGAACGCAGTTCTGAGCAGCCTTAACATTCCGTGCTGGTGCGCCCCAGGGAGCGATTTGGGCTCTTCTGAGAAACACCACTGTGCGTCCCCAGTGAAACCAGGGGACGCCTCAAGGACGACTCCCTTCGGCACCTGGAAGCTAGATGTTTACGTCCAGCCTGAAAAAGAAAACGATGGACGGCTGTCCCCGGGACAATGCTGGACGTTCGGGACCACCCCGAGTCACCAAGTCCCAAACTTGGCACAGCGTGGGGAACGCTCTCCTGCACGGACGGCACCCCCCACCTGGAAAGCTTTCGTACCAGAAGGGGGCCCTCGTTCCCTTGTACTAGATAGCTAGACAGAATGTTCAGACAAACATGCTGTGTCATCAAGCCTGAAAGTGGGACCCTGATGGCAAAGTACGCCTTCTGCCCGTTTGCGAGCGACTTGTTTCTGCCTTCCAAGCTGCCTGAGCAGCGCTGGCGGCCCGACGTCTCTCCACTGCAGGGTAGTCGCTGTGGGCCAGCAAGGCTGCGTTCTCTCCAAGCCCATCCTGTGCTGGCAAGTGCCTTTCTAGGGACTCATACCACTGCACTGCCGAGTCAGCTCCGGCCAAAAATGAAAGGTGACCTGCGGCCCCAAGACAGGGGCTAGTGTTTCACGTCAGCAGAGCTGGGGGTGCAGGGGTGCCATGAATCCTTGCGCCACGCTGGATGGCCTGCACTCTCCGATGCCTCCGGGGACACATAGGAGAGGCGGCCGTGCACCACTTTCGCATGGTGACTGCTCTGTGCCGGAGGAGCGGCCGCTGGCTTCTGAGGAACCTCAGGGGGAAGGAGGCCCATGGGAGCCACTCTTCACATTCCTAGCAAGGGCCACGTGTTGCTTGCTGGGGGCCGAGGTAGAGTGTCCCAGTCATAACAGAGACGCGTGGGAGCAGCGCTGCGCAGCCTCCCTGCAAGTCGATCGGCCTCACTGACTGAAACGGACCTGTGCTTCAGAAACACCCCGTGCTGACGCCTCAGTCCAGGGAAACACTCAGGACGGCCCTCTCGCAGAAGCGCGAGCTAGGCTGTGAGCGCAGCCTGAAGCAAGGTACATCTTTCACACTTAACACGGCTAGGTACGGGACAGAGCCTTGGTCACTGAGGCCCACCTCAGGTACTGACTGCACTACCTATGCAGGGGATGCAGTGCCGGGGACCCTGTGTCCAAAAGTGTCTCCGAGGAAAGGCCCTGTTCCTCCCCGCTGTTTCCTTGAGGTAGTCAGAAACTACTGAGGAGAACTGTCTGAGCTCCCGTTTGAAACAGGGCGACCCCGCCCAAACGTAATTTCCCCCTCCCCCCCCCCCCACCCCGGGTGGATGAGATGCGGCTAGAAAGGTGCCTGAGGCACACTCCTGGGGCCCGTCTTTTCTATGCTCCGGAAGGCCTCAGGGAAGAAGTGCGCGTTTACTCGCATGAGGCTCGCTGGTCTCAGTTCTTTGCTGGGAGCGTCTCCAAGAGCACTCCGGAGATTGCCGGCGACAGAAAGGTGAGCCCTGGCCTCGAGTAAAAGTCCAGCGTTTTCCGGTAGTAAAGTCAAGCGTGCCGCCCTAGTGAGGAAGCAGGCGGTAAAGGAGAGCGTCAACTCTGTAAGGTATCGCAGGACTCATGGCGCACTCACGTTCGTGGTCACTTTTGTGAGAGGGCACTGTGTGCCGCCCAGCTCTTGTGTGGCGTTTGAGCCGCAGCAAGTGAATGCGTCCGTTTGCTTTAACTGCACGGATGTGGCAGCAGCAATGGCAAAGTGCTGCCCTCTTCGCTCGACACCTCCCGTTTGCTCAGCCTGCAAACGGCCTCAGGAACGCAGTTCTGAGCAGCCTTAACATTCCGTGCTGGTGCGCCCCAGGGAGCGATTTGGGCTCTTCTGAGAAACACCACTGTGCGTCCCCAGTGAAACCAGGGGACGCCTCAAGGACGACTCCCTTCGGCACCTGGAAGCTAGATGTTTACGTCCAGCCTGAAAAAGAAAACGATGGACGGCTGTCCCCGGGACAATGCTGGACGTTCGGGACCACCCCGAGTCACCAAGTCCCAAACTTGGCACAGCGTGGGGAACGCTCTCCTGCACGGACGGCACCCCCCACCTGGAAAGCTTTCGTACCAGAAGGGGGCCCTCGTTCCCTTGTACTAGATAGCTAGACAGAATGTTCAGACAAACATGCTGTGTCATCAAGCCTGAAAGTGGGACCCTGATGGCAAAGTACGCCTTCTGCCCGTTTGCGAGCGACTTGTTTCTGCCTTCCAAGCTGCCTGAGCAGCGCTGGCGGCCCGACGTCTCTCCACTGCAGGGTAGTCGCTGTGGGCCAGCAAGGCTGCGTTCTCTCCAAGCCCATCCTGTGCTGGCAAGTGCCTTTCTAGGGACTCATACCACTGCACTGCCGAGTCAGCTCCGGCCAAAAATGAAAGGTGACCTGCGGCCCCAAGACAGGGGCTAGTGTTTCACGTCAGCAGAGCTGGGGGTGCAGGGGTGCCATGAATCCTTGCGCCACGCTGGATGGCCTGCACTCTCCGATGCCTCCGGGGACACATAGGAGAGGCGGCCGTGCACCACTTTCGCATGGTGACTGCTCTGTGCCGGAGGAGCGGCCGCTGGCTTCTGAGGAACCTCAGGGGGAAGGAGGCCCATGGGAGCCACTCTTCACATTCCTAGCAAGGGCCACGTGTTGCTTGCTGGGGGCCGAGGTAGAGTGTCCCAGTCATAACAGAGACGCGTGGGAGCAGCGCTGCGCAGCCTCCCTGCAAGTCGATCGGCCTCACTGACTGAAACGGACCTGTGCTTCAGAAACACCCCGTGCTGACGCCTCAGTCCAGGGAAACACTCAGGACGGCCCTCTCGCAGAAGCGCGAGCTAGGCTGTGAGCGCAGCCTGAAGCAAGGTACATCTTTCACACTTAACACGGCTAGGTACGGGACAGAGCCTTGGTCACTGAGGCCCACCTCAGGTACTGACTGCACTACCTATGCAGGGGATGCAGTGCCGGGGACCCTGTGTCCAAAAGTGTCTCCGAGGAAAGGCCCTGTTCCTCCCCGCTGTTTCCTTGAGGTAGTCAGAAACTACTGAGGAGAACTGTCTGAGCTCCCGTTTGAAACAGGGCGACCCCGCCCAAACGTAATTTCCCCCTCCCCCCCCCCCCACCCCGGGTGGATGAGATGCGGCTAGAAAGGTGCCTGAGGCACACTCCTGGGGCCCGTCTTTTCTATGCTCCGGAAGGCCTCAGGGAAGAAGTGCGCGTTTACTCGCATGAGGCTCGCTGGTCTCAGTTCTTTGCTGGGAGCGTCTCCAAGAGCACTCCGGAGATTGCCGGCGACAGAAAGGTGAGCCCTGGCCTCGAGTAAAAGTCCAGCGTTTTCCGGTAGTAAAGTCAAGCGTGCCGCCCTAGTGAGGAAGCAGGCGGTAAAGGAGAGCGTCAACTCTGTAAGGTATCGCAGGACTCATGGCGCACTCACGTTCGTGGTCACTTTTGTGAGAGGGCACTGTGTGCCGCCCAGCTCTTGTGTGGCGTTTGAGCCGCAGCAAGTGAATGCGTCCGTTTGCTTTAACTGCACGGATGTGGCAGCAGCAATGGCAAAGTGCTGCCCTCTTCGCTCGACACCTCCCGTTTGCTCAGCCTGCAAACGGCCTCAGGAACGCAGTTCTGAGCAGCCTTAACATTCCGTGCTGGTGCGCCCCAGGGAGCGATTTGGGCTCTTCTGAGAAACACCACTGTGCGTCCCCAGTGAAACCAGGGGACGCCTCAAGGACGACTCCCTTCGGCACCTGGAAGCTAGATGTTTACGTCCAGCCTGAAAAAGAAAACGATGGACGGCTGTCCCCGGGACAATGCTGGACGTTCGGGACCACCCCGAGTCACCAAGTCCCAAACTTGGCACAGCGTGGGGAACGCTCTCCTGCACGGACGGCACCCCCCACCTGGAAAGCTTTCGTACCAGAAGGGGGCCCTCGTTCCCTTGTACTAGATAGCTAGACAGAATGTTCAGACAAACATGCTGTGTCATCAAGCCTGAAAGTGGGACCCTGATGGCAAAGTACGCCTTCTGCCCGTTTGCGAGCGACTTGTTTCTGCCTTCCAAGCTGCCTGAGCAGCGCTGGCGGCCCGACGTCTCTCCACTGCAGGGTAGTCGCTGTGGGCCAGCAAGGCTGCGTTCTCTCCAAGCCCATCCTGTGCTGGCAAGTGCCTTTCTAGGGACTCATACCACTGCACTGCCGAGTCAGCTCCGGCCAAAAATGAAAGGTGACCTGCGGCCCCAAGACAGGGGCTAGTGTTTCACGTCAGCAGAGCTGGGGGTGCAGGGGTGCCATGAATCCTTGCGCCACGCTGGATGGCCTGCACTCTCCGATGCCTCCGGGGACACATAGGAGAGGCGGCCGTGCACCACTTTCGCATGGTGACTGCTCTGTGCCGGAGGAGCGGCCGCTGGCTTCTGAGGAACCTCAGGGGGAAGGAGGCCCATGGGAGCCACTCTTCACATTCCTAGCAAGGGCCACGTGTTGCTTGCTGGGGGCCGAGGTAGAGTGTCCCAGTCATAACAGAGACGCGTGGGAGCAGCGCTGCGCAGCCTCCCTGCAAGTCGATCGGCCTCACTGACTGAAACGGACCTGTGCTTCAGAAACACCCCGTGCTGACGCCTCAGTCCAGGGAAACACTCAGGACGGCCCTCTCGCAGAAGCGCGAGCTAGGCTGTGAGCGCAGCCTGAAGCAAGGTACATCTTTCACACTTAACACGGCTAGGTACGGGACAGAGCCTTGGTCACTGAGGCCCACCTCAGGTACTGACTGCACTACCTATGCAGGGGATGCAGTGCCGGGGACCCTGTGTCCAAAAGTGTCTCCGAGGAAAGGCCCTGTTCCTCCCCGCTGTTTCCTTGAGGTAGTCAGAAACTACTGAGGAGAACTGTCTGAGCTCCCGTTTGAAACAGGGCGACCCCGCCCAAACGTAATTTCCCCCTCCCCCCCCCCCCACCCCGGGTGGATGAGATGCGGCTAGAAAGGTGCCTGAGGCACACTCCTGGGGCCCGTCTTTTCTATGCTCCGGAAGGCCTCAGGGAAGAAGTGCGCGTTTACTCGCATGAGGCTCGCTGGTCTCAGTTCTTTGCTGGGAGCGTCTCCAAGAGCACTCCGGAGATTGCCGGCGACAGAAAGGTGAGCCCTGGCCTCGAGTAAAAGTCCAGCGTTTTCCGGTAGTAAAGTCAAGCGTGCCGCCCTAGTGAGGAAGCAGGCGGTAAAGGAGAGCGTCAACTCTGTAAGGTATCGCAGGACTCATGGCGCACTCACGTTCGTGGTCACTTTTGTGAGAGGGCACTGTGTGCCGCCCAGCTCTTGTGTGGCGTTTGAGCCGCAGCAAGTGAATGCGTCCGTTTGCTTTAACTGCACGGATGTGGCAGCAGCAATGGCAAAGTGCTGCCCTCTTCGCTCGACACCTCCCGTTTGCTCAGCCTGCAAACGGCCTCAGGAACGCAGTTCTGAGCAGCCTTAACATTCCGTGCTGGTGCGCCCCAGGGAGCGATTTGGGCTCTTCTGAGAAACACCACTGTGCGTCCCCAGTGAAACCAGGGGACGCCTCAAGGACGACTCCCTTCGGCACCTGGAAGCTAGATGTTTACGTCCAGCCTGAAAAAGAAAACGATGGACGGCTGTCCCCGGGACAATGCTGGACGTTCGGGACCACCCCGAGTCACCAAGTCCCAAACTTGGCACAGCGTGGGGAACGCTCTCCTGCACGGACGGCACCCCCCACCTGGAAAGCTTTCGTACCAGAAGGGGGCCCTCGTTCCCTTGTACTAGATAGCTAGACAGAATGTTCAGACAAACATGCTGTGTCATCAAGCCTGAAAGTGGGACCCTGATGGCAAAGTACGCCTTCTGCCCGTTTGCGAGCGACTTGTTTCTGCCTTCCAAGCTGCCTGAGCAGCGCTGGCGGCCCGACGTCTCTCCACTGCAGGGTAGTCGCTGTGGGCCAGCAAGGCTGCGTTCTCTCCAAGCCCATCCTGTGCTGGCAAGTGCCTTTCTAGGGACTCATACCACTGCACTGCCGAGTCAGCTCCGGCCAAAAATGAAAGGTGACCTGCGGCCCCAAGACAGGGGCTAGTGTTTCACGTCAGCAGAGCTGGGGGTGCAGGGGTGCCATGAATCCTTGCGCCACGCTGGATGGCCTGCACTCTCCGATGCCTCCGGGGACACATAGGAGAGGCGGCCGTGCACCACTTTCGCATGGTGACTGCTCTGTGCCGGAGGAGCGGCCGCTGGCTTCTGAGGAACCTCAGGGGGAAGGAGGCCCATGGGAGCCACTCTTCACATTCCTAGCAAGGGCCACGTGTTGCTTGCTGGGGGCCGAGGTAGAGTGTCCCAGTCATAACAGAGACGCGTGGGAGCAGCGCTGCGCAGCCTCCCTGCAAGTCGATCGGCCTCACTGACTGAAACGGACCTGTGCTTCAGAAACACCCCGTGCTGACGCCTCAGTCCAGGGAAACACTCAGGACGGCCCTCTCGCAGAAGCGCGAGCTAGGCTGTGAGCGCAGCCTGAAGCAAGGTACATCTTTCACACTTAACACGGCTAGGTACGGGACAGAGCCTTGGTCACTGAGGCCCACCTCAGGTACTGACTGCACTACCTATGCAGGGGATGCAGTGCCGGGGACCCTGTGTCCAAAAGTGTCTCCGAGGAAAGGCCCTGTTCCTCCCCGCTGTTTCCTTGAGGTAGTCAGAAACTACTGAGGAGAACTGTCTGAGCTCCCGTTTGAAACAGGGCGACCCCGCCCAAACGTAATTTCCCCCTCCCCCCCCCCCCACCCCGGGTGGATGAGATGCGGCTAGAAAGGTGCCTGAGGCACACTCCTGGGGCCCGTCTTTTCTATGCTCCGGAAGGCCTCAGGGAAGAAGTGCGCGTTTACTCGCATGAGGCTCGCTGGTCTCAGTTCTTTGCTGGGAGCGTCTCCAAGAGCACTCCGGAGATTGCCGGCGACAGAAAGGTGAGCCCTGGCCTCGAGTAAAAGTCCAGCGTTTTCCGGTAGTAAAGTCAAGCGTGCCGCCCTAGTGAGGAAGCAGGCGGTAAAGGAGAGCGTCAACTCTGTAAGGTATCGCAGGACTCATGGCGCACTCACGTTCGTGGTCACTTTTGTGAGAGGGCACTGTGTGCCGCCCAGCTCTTGTGTGGCGTTTGAGCCGCAGCAAGTGAATGCGTCCGTTTGCTTTAACTGCACGGATGTGGCAGCAGCAATGGCAAAGTGCTGCCCTCTTCGCTCGACACCTCCCGTTTGCTCAGCCTGCAAACGGCCTCAGGAACGCAGTTCTGAGCAGCCTTAACATTCCGTGCTGGTGCGCCCCAGGGAGCGATTTGGGCTCTTCTGAGAAACACCACTGTGCGTCCCCAGTGAAACCAGGGGACGCCTCAAGGACGACTCCCTTCGGCACCTGGAAGCTAGATGTTTACGTCCAGCCTGAAAAAGAAAACGATGGACGGCTGTCCCCGGGACAATGCTGGACGTTCGGGACCACCCCGAGTCACCAAGTCCCAAACTTGGCACAGCGTGGGGAACGCTCTCCTGCACGGACGGCACCCCCCACCTGGAAAGCTTTCGTACCAGAAGGGGGCCCTCGTTCCCTTGTACTAGATAGCTAGACAGAATGTTCAGACAAACATGCTGTGTCATCAAGCCTGAAAGTGGGACCCTGATGGCAAAGTACGCCTTCTGCCCGTTTGCGAGCGACTTGTTTCTGCCTTCCAAGCTGCCTGAGCAGCGCTGGCGGCCCGACGTCTCTCCACTGCAGGGTAGTCGCTGTGGGCCAGCAAGGCTGCGTTCTCTCCAAGCCCATCCTGTGCTGGCAAGTGCCTTTCTAGGGACTCATACCACTGCACTGCCGAGTCAGCTCCGGCCAAAAATGAAAGGTGACCTGCGGCCCCAAGACAGGGGCTAGTGTTTCACGTCAGCAGAGCTGGGGGTGCAGGGGTGCCATGAATCCTTGCGCCACGCTGGATGGCCTGCACTCTCCGATGCCTCCGGGGACACATAGGAGAGGCGGCCGTGCACCACTTTCGCATGGTGACTGCTCTGTGCCGGAGGAGCGGCCGCTGGCTTCTGAGGAACCTCAGGGGGAAGGAGGCCCATGGGAGCCACTCTTCACATTCCTAGCAAGGGCCACGTGTTGCTTGCTGGGGGCCGAGGTAGAGTGTCCCAGTCATAACAGAGACGCGTGGGAGCAGCGCTGCGCAGCCTCCCTGCAAGTCGATCGGCCTCACTGACTGAAACGGACCTGTGCTTCAGAAACACCCCGTGCTGACGCCTCAGTCCAGGGAAACACTCAGGACGGCCCTCTCGCAGAAGCGCGAGCTAGGCTGTGAGCGCAGCCTGAAGCAAGGTACATCTTTCACACTTAACACGGCTAGGTACGGGACAGAGCCTTGGTCACTGAGGCCCACCTCAGGTACTGACTGCACTACCTATGCAGGGGATGCAGTGCCGGGGACCCTGTGTCCAAAAGTGTCTCCGAGGAAAGGCCCTGTTCCTCCCCGCTGTTTCCTTGAGGTAGTCAGAAACTACTGAGGAGAACTGTCTGAGCTCCCGTTTGAAACAGGGCGACCCCGCCCAAACGTAATTTCCCCCTCCCCCCCCCCCCACCCCGGGTGGATGAGATGCGGCTAGAAAGGTGCCTGAGGCACACTCCTGGGGCCCGTCTTTTCTATGCTCCGGAAGGCCTCAGGGAAGAAGTGCGCGTTTACTCGCATGAGGCTCGCTGGTCTCAGTTCTTTGCTGGGAGCGTCTCCAAGAGCACTCCGGAGATTGCCGGCGACAGAAAGGTGAGCCCTGGCCTCGAGTAAAAGTCCAGCGTTTTCCGGTAGTAAAGTCAAGCGTGCCGCCCTAGTGAGGAAGCAGGCGGTAAAGGAGAGCGTCAACTCTGTAAGGTATCGCAGGACTCATGGCGCACTCACGTTCGTGGTCACTTTTGTGAGAGGGCACTGTGTGCCGCCCAGCTCTTGTGTGGCGTTTGAGCCGCAGCAAGTGAATGCGTCCGTTTGCTTTAACTGCACGGATGTGGCAGCAGCAATGGCAAAGTGCTGCCCTCTTCGCTCGACACCTCCCGTTTGCTCAGCCTGCAAACGGCCTCAGGAACGCAGTTCTGAGCAGCCTTAACATTCCGTGCTGGTGCGCCCCAGGGAGCGATTTGGGCTCTTCTGAGAAACACCACTGTGCGTCCCCAGTGAAACCAGGGGACGCCTCAAGGACGACTCCCTTCGGCACCTGGAAGCTAGATGTTTACGTCCAGCCTGAAAAAGAAAACGATGGACGGCTGTCCCCGGGACAATGCTGGACGTTCGGGACCACCCCGAGTCACCAAGTCCCAAACTTGGCACAGCGTGGGGAACGCTCTCCTGCACGGACGGCACCCCCCACCTGGAAAGCTTTCGTACCAGAAGGGGGCCCTCGTTCCCTTGTACTAGATAGCTAGACAGAATGTTCAGACAAACATGCTGTGTCATCAAGCCTGAAAGTGGGACCCTGATGGCAAAGTACGCCTTCTGCCCGTTTGCGAGCGACTTGTTTCTGCCTTCCAAGCTGCCTGAGCAGCGCTGGCGGCCCGACGTCTCTCCACTGCAGGGTAGTCGCTGTGGGCCAGCAAGGCTGCGTTCTCTCCAAGCCCATCCTGTGCTGGCAAGTGCCTTTCTAGGGACTCATACCACTGCACTGCCGAGTCAGCTCCGGCCAAAAATGAAAGGTGACCTGCGGCCCCAAGACAGGGGCTAGTGTTTCACGTCAGCAGAGCTGGGGGTGCAGGGGTGCCATGAATCCTTGCGCCACGCTGGATGGCCTGCACTCTCCGATGCCTCCGGGGACACATAGGAGAGGCGGCCGTGCACCACTTTCGCATGGTGACTGCTCTGTGCCGGAGGAGCGGCCGCTGGCTTCTGAGGAACCTCAGGGGGAAGGAGGCCCATGGGAGCCACTCTTCACATTCCTAGCAAGGGCCACGTGTTGCTTGCTGGGGTCCGAGGTAGAGTGTCCCAGTCATAACAGAGACGCGTGGGAGCAGCGCTGCGCAGCCTCCCTGCAAGTCGATCGGCCTCACTGACTGAAACGGACCTGTGCTTCAGAAACACCCCGTGCTGACGCCTCAGTCCAGGGAAACACTCAGGACGGCCCTCTCGCAGAAGCGCGAGCTAGGCTGTGAGCGCAGCCTGAAGCAAGGTACATCTTTCACACTTAACACGGCTAGGTACGGGACAGAGCCTTGGTCACTGAGGCCCACCTCAGGTACTGACTGCACTACCTATGCAGGGGATGCAGTGCCGGGGACCCTGTGTCCAAAAGTGTCTCCGAGGAAAGGCCCTGTTCCTCCCCGCTGTTTCCTTGAGGTAGTCAGAAACTACTGAGGAGAACTGTCTGAGCTCCCGTTTGAAACAGGGCGAGCCCAAACGTAATTTCCCCCTCCCCCCCCCCCCACCCCGGGTGGATGAGATGCGGCTAGAAAGGTGCCTGAGGCACACTCCTGGGGCCCGTCTTTTCTATGCTCCGGAAGGCCTCAGGGAAGAAGTGCGCGTTTACTCGCATGAGGCTCGCTGGTCTCAGTTCTTTGCTGGGAGCGTCTCCAAGAGCACTCCGGAGATTGCCGGCGACAGAAAGGTGAGCCCTGGCCTCGAGTAAAAGTCCAGCGTTTTCCGGTAGTAAAGTCAAGCGTGCCGCCCTAGTGAGGAAGCAGGCGGTAAAGGAGAGCGTCAACTCTGTAAGGTATCGCAGGACTCATGGCGCACTCACGTTCGTGGTCACTTTTGTGAGAGGGCACTGTGTGCCGCCCAGCTCTTGTGTGGCGTTTGAGCCGCAGCAAGTGAATGCGTCCGTTTGCTTTAACTGCACGGATGTGGCAGCAGCAATGGCAAAGTGCTGCCCTCTTCGCTCGACACCTCCCGTTTGCTCAGCCTGCAAACGGCCTCAGGAACGCAGTTCTGAGCAGCCTTAACATTCCGTGCTGGTGCGCCCCAGGGAGCGATTTGGGCTCTTCTGAGAAACACCACTGTGCGTCCCCAGTGAAACCAGGGGACGCCTCAAGGACGACTCCCTTCGGCACCTGGAAGCTAGATGTTTACGTCCAGCCTGAAAAAGAAAACGATGGACGGCTGTCCCCGGGACAATGCTGGACGTTCGGGACCACCCCGAGTCACCAAGTCCCAAACTTGGCACAGCGTGGGGAACGCTCTCCTGCACGGACGGCACCCCCCACCTGGAAAGCTTTCGTACCAGAAGGGGGCCCTCGTTCCCTTGTACTAGATAGCTAGACAGAATGTTCAGACAAACATGCTGTGTCATCAAGCCTGAAAGTGGGACCCTGATGGCAAAGTACGCCTTCTGCCCGTTTGCGAGCGACTTGTTTCTGCCTTCCAAGCTGCCTGAGCAGCGCTGGCGGCCCGACGTCTCTCCACTGCAGGGTAGTCGCTGTGGGCCAGCAAGGCTGCGTTCTCTCCAAGCCCATCCTGTGCTGGCAAGTGCCTTTCTAGGGACTCATACCACTGCACTGCCGAGTCAGCTCCGGCCAAAAATGAAAGGTGACCTGCGGCCCCAAGACAGGGGCTAGTGTTTCACGTCAGCAGAGCTGGGGGTGCAGGGGTGCCATGAATCCTTGCGCCACGCTGGATGGCCTGCACTCTCCGATGCCTCCGGGGACACATAGGAGAGGCGGCCGTGCACCACTTTCGCATGGTGACTGCTCTGTGCCGGAGGAGCGGCCGCTGGCTTCTGAGGAACCTCAGGGGGAAGGAGGCCCATGGGAGCCACTCTTCACATTCCTAGCAAGGGCCACGTGTTGCTTGCTGGGGGCCGAGGTAGAGTGTCCCAGTCATAACAGAGACGCGTGGGAGCAGCGCTGCGCAGCCTCCCTGCAAGTCGATCGGCCTCACTGACTGAAACGGACCTGTGCTTCAGAAACACCCCGTGCTGACGCCTCAGTCCAGGGAAACACTCAGGACGGCCCTCTCGCAGAAGCGCGAGCTAGGCTGTGAGCGCAGCCTGAAGCAAGGTACATCTTTCACACTTAACACGGCTAGGTACGGGACAGAGCCTTGGTCACTGAGGCCCACCTCAGGTACTGACTGCACTACCTATGCAGGGGATGCAGTGCCGGGGACCCTGTGTCCAAAAGTGTCTCCGAGGAAAGGCCCTGTTCCTCCCCGCTGTTTCCTTGAGGTAGTCAGAAACTACTGAGGAGAACTGTCTGAGCTCCCGTTTGAAACAGGGCGACCCCGCCCAAACGTAATTTCCCCCTCCCCCCCCCCCCACCCCGGGTGGATGAGATGCGGCTAGAAAGGTGCCTGAGGCACACTCCTGGGGCCCGTCTTTTCTATGCTCCGGAAGGCCTCAGGGAAGAAGTGCGCGTTTACTCGCATGAGGCTCGCTGGTCTCAGTTCTTTGCTGGGAGCGTCTCCAAGAGCACTCCGGAGATTGCCGGCGACAGAAAGGTGAGCCCTGGCCTCGAGTAAAAGTCCAGCGTTTTCCGGTAGTAAAGTCAAGCGTGCCGCCCTAGTGAGGAAGCAGGCGGTAAAGGAGAGCGTCAACTCTGTAAGGTATCGCAGGACTCATGGCGCACTCACGTTCGTGGTCACTTTTGTGAGAGGGCACTGTGTGCCGCCCAGCTCTTGTGTGGCGTTTGAGCCGCAGCAAGTGAATGCGTCCGTTTGCTTTAACTGCACGGATGTGGCAGCAGCAATGGCAAAGTGCTGCCCTCTTCGCTCGACACCTCCCGTTTGCTCAGCCTGCAAACGGCCTCAGGAACGCAGTTCTGAGCAGCCTTAACATTCCGTGCTGGTGCGCCCCAGGGAGCGATTTGGGCTCTTCTGAGAAACACCACTGTGCGTCCCCAGTGAAACCAGGGGACGCCTCAAGGACGACTCCCTTCGGCACCTGGAAGCTAGATGTTTACGTCCAGCCTGAAAAAGAAAACGATGGACGGCTGTCCCCGGGACAATGCTGGACGTTCGGGACCACCCCGAGTCACCAAGTCCCAAACTTGGCACAGCGTGGGGAACGCTCTCCTGCACGGACGGCACCCCCCACCTGGAAAGCTTTCGTACCAGAAGGGGGCCCTCGTTCCCTTGTACTAGATAGCTAGACAGAATGTTCAGACAAACATGCTGTGTCATCAAGCCTGAAAGTGGGACCCTGATGGCAAAGTACGCCTTCTGCCCGTTTGCGAGCGACTTGTTTCTGCCTTCCAAGCTGCCTGAGCAGCGCTGGCGGCCCGACGTCTCTCCACTGCAGGGTAGTCGCTGTGGGCCAGCAAGGCTGCGTTCTCTCCAAGCCCATCCTGTGCTGGCAAGTGCCTTTCTAGGGACTCATACCACTGCACTGCCGAGTCAGCTCCGGCCAAAAATGAAAGGTGACCTGCGGCCCCAAGACAGGGGCTAGTGTTTCACGTCAGCAGAGCTGGGGGTGCAGGGGTGCCATGAATCCTTGCGCCACGCTGGATGGCCTGCACTCTCCGATGCCTCCGGGGACACATAGGAGAGGCGGCCGTGCACCACTTTCGCATGGTGACTGCTCTGTGCCGGAGGAGCGGCCGCTGGCTTCTGAGGAACCTCAGGGGGAAGGAGGCCCATGGGAGCCACTCTTCACATTCCTAGCAAGGGCCACGTGTTGCTTGCTGGGGGCCGAGGTAGAGTGTCCCAGTCATAACAGAGACGCGTGGGAGCAGCGCTGCGCAGCCTCCCTGCAAGTCGATCGGCCTCACTGACTGAAACGGACCTGTGCTTCAGAAACACCCCGTGCTGACGCCTCAGTCCAGGGAAACACTCAGGACGGCCCTCTCGCAGAAGCGCGAGCTAGGCTGTGAGCGCAGCCTGAAGCAAGGTACATCTTTCACACTTAACACGGCTAGGTACGGGACAGAGCCTTGGTCACTGAGGCCCACCTCAGGTACTGACTGCACTACCTATGCAGGGGATGCAGTGCCGGGGACCCTGTGTCCAAAAGTGTCTCCGAGGAAAGGCCCTGTTCCTCCCCGCTGTTTCCTTGAGGTAGTCAGAAACTACTGAGGAGAACTGTCTGAGCTCCCGTTTGAAACAGGGCGACCCCGCCCAAACGTAATTTCCCCCTCCCCCCCCCCCCACCCCGGGTGGATGAGATGCGGCTAGAAAGGTGCCTGAGGCACACTCCTGGGGCCCGTCTTTTCTATGCTCCGGAAGGCCTCAGGGAAGAAGTGCGCGTTTACTCGCATGAGGCTCGCTGGTCTCAGTTCTTTGCTGGGAGCGTCTCCAAGAGCACTCCGGAGATTGCCGGCGACAGAAAGGTGAGCCCTGGCCTCGAGTAAAAGTCCAGCGTTTTCCGGTAGTAAAGTCAAGCGTGCCGCCCTAGTGAGGAAGCAGGCGGTAAAGGAGAGCGTCAACTCTGTAAGGTATCGCAGGACTCATGGCGCACTCACGTTCGTGGTCACTTTTGTGAGAGGGCACTGTGTGCCGCCCAGCTCTTGTGTGGCGTTTGAGCCGCAGCAAGTGAATGCGTCCGTTTGCTTTAACTGCACGGATGTGGCAGCAGCAATGGCAAAGTGCTGCCCTCTTCGCTCGACACCTCCCGTTTGCTCAGCCTGCAAACGGCCTCAGGAACGCAGTTCTGAGCAGCCTTAACATTCCGTGCTGGTGCGCCCCAGGGAGCGATTTGGGCTCTTCTGAGAAACACCACTGTGCGTCCCCAGTGAAACCAGGGGACGCCTCAAGGACGACTCCCTTCGGCACCTGGAAGCTAGATGTTTACGTCCAGCCTGAAAAAGAAAACGATGGACGGCTGTCCCCGGGACAATGCTGGACGTTCGGGACCACCCCGAGTCACCAAGTCCCAAACTTGGCACAGCGTGGGGAACGCTCTCCTGCACGGACGGCACCCCCCACCTGGAAAGCTTTCGTACCAGAAGGGGGCCCTCGTTCCCTTGTACTAGATAGCTAGACAGAATGTTCAGACAAACATGCTGTGTCATCAAGCCTGAAAGTGGGACCCTGATGGCAAAGTACGCCTTCTGCCCGTTTGCGAGCGACTTGTTTCTGCCTTCCAAGCTGCCTGAGCAGCGCTGGCGGCCCGACGTCTCTCCACTGCAGGGTAGTCGCTGTGGGCCAGCAAGGCTGCGTTCTCTCCAAGCCCATCCTGTGCTGGCAAGTGCCTTTCTAGGGACTCATACCACTGCACTGCCGAGTCAGCTCCGGCCAAAAATGAAAGGTGACCTGCGGCCCCAAGACAGGGGCTAGTGTTTCACGTCAGCAGAGCTGGGGGTGCAGGGGTGCCATGAATCCTTGCGCCACGCTGGATGGCCTGCACTCTCCGATGCCTCCGGGGACACATAGGAGAGGCGGCCGTGCACCACTTTCGCATGGTGACTGCTCTGTGCCGGAGGAGCGGCCGCTGGCTTCTGAGGAACCTCAGGGGGAAGGAGGCCCATGGGAGCCACTCTTCACATTCCTAGCAAGGGCCACGTGTTGCTTGCTGGGGGCCGAGGTAGAGTGTCCCAGTCATAACAGAGACGCGTGGGAGCAGCGCTGCGCAGCCTCCCTGCAAGTCGATCGGCCTCACTGACTGAAACGGACCTGTGCTTCAGAAACACCCCGTGCTGACGCCTCAGTCCAGGGAAACACTCAGGACGGCCCTCTCGCAGAAGCGCGAGCTAGGCTGTGAGCGCAGCCTGAAGCAAGGTACATCTTTCACACTTAACACGGCTAGGTACGGGACAGAGCCTTGGTCACTGAGGCCCACCTCAGGTACTGCACTACCTATGCAGGGGATGCAGTGCCGGGGACCCTGTGTCCAAAAGTGTCTCCGAGGAAAGGCCCTGTTCCTCCCCGCTGTTTCCTTGAGGTAGTCAGAAACTACTGAGGAGAACTGTCTGAGCTCCCGTTTGAAACAGGGCGACCCCGCCCAAACGTAATTTCCCCCTCCCCCCCCCCACCCCGGGTGGATGAGATGCGGCTAGAAAGGTGCCTGAGGCACACTCCTGGGGCCCGTCTTTTCTATGCTCCGGAAGGCCTCAGGGAAGAAGTGCGCGTTTACTCGCATGAGGCTCGCTGGTCTCAGTTCTTTGCTGGGAGCGTCTCCAAGAGCACTCCGGAGATTGCCGGCGACAGAAAGGTGAGCCCTGGCCTCGAGTAAAAGTCCAGCGTTTTCCGGTAGTAAAGTCAAGCGTGCCGCCCTAGTGAGGAAGCAGGCGGTAAAGGAGAGCGTCAACTCTGTAAGGTATCGCAGGACTCATGGCGCACTCACGTTCGTGGTCACTTTTGTGAGAGGGCACTGTGTGCCGCCCAGCTCTTGTGTGGCGTTTGAGCCGCAGCAAGTGAATGCGTCCGTTTGCTTTAACTGCACGGATGTGGCAGCAGTAATGGCAAAGTGCTGCCCTCTTCGCTCGACACCTCCCGTTTGCTCAGCCTGCAAACGGCCTCAGGAACGCAGTTCTGAGCAGCCTTAACATTCCGTGCTGGTGCGCCCCAGGGAGCGATTTGGGCTCTTCTGAGAAACACCACTGTGCGTCCCCAGTGAATCCAGGGGACGCCTCAAGGACGACTCCCTTCGGCACCTGGAAGCTAGATGTTTACGTCCAGCCTGAAAAAGAAAACGATGGACGGCTGTCCCCGGGACAATGCTGGACGTTCGGGACCACCCCGAGTCACCAAGTCCCAAACTTGGCACAGCGTGGGGAACGCTCTCCTGCACGGACGGCACCCCCCACCTGGAAAGCTTTCGTACCAGAAGGGGGCCCTCGTTCCCTTGTACTAGATAGCTAGACAGAATGTTCAGACAAACATGCTGTGTCATCAAGCCTGAAAGTGGGACCCTGATGGCAAAGTACGCCTTCTGCCCGTTTGCGAGCGACTTGTTTCTGCCTTCCAAGCTGCCTGAGCAGCGCTGGCGGCCCGACGTCTCTCCACTGCAGGGTAGTCGCTGTGGGCCAGCAAGGCTGCGTTCTCTCCAAGCCCATCCTGTGCTGGCAAGTGCCTTTCTAGGGACTCATACCACTGCACTGCCGAGTCAGCTCCGGCCAAAAATGAAAGGTGACCTGCGGCCCCAAGACAGGGGCTAGTGTTTCACGTCAGCAGAGCTGGGGGTGCAGGGGTGCCATGAATCCTTGCGCCACGCTGGATGGCCTGCACTCTCCGATGCCTCCGGGGACACATAGGAGAGGCGGCCGTGCACCACTTTCGCATGGTGACTGCTCTGTGCCGGAGGAGCGGCCGCTGGCTTCTGAGGAACCTCAGGGGGAAGGAGGCCCATGGGAGCCACTCTTCACATTCCTAGCAAGGGCCACGTGTTGCTTGCTGGGGGCCGAGGTAGAGTGTCCCAGTCATAACAGAGACGCGTGGGAGCAGCGCTGCGCAGCCTCCCTGCAAGTCGATCGGCCTCACTGACTGAAACGGACCTGTGCTTCAGAAACACCCCGTGCTGACGCCTCAGTCCAGGGAAACACTCAGGACGGCCCTCTCGCAGAAGCGCGAGCTAGGCTGTGAGCGCAGCCTGAAGCAAGGTACATCTTTCACACTTAACACGGCTAGGTACGGGACAGAGCCTTGGTCACTGAGGCCCACCTCAGGTACTGCACTACCTATGCAGGGGATGCAGTGCCGGGGACCCTGTGTCCAAAAGTGTCTCCGAGGAAAGGCCCTGTTCCTCCCCGCTGTTTCCTTGAGGTAGTCAGAAACTACTGAGGAGAACTGTCTGAGCTCCCGTTTGAAACAGGGCGACCCCGCCCAAACGTAATTTCCCCCTCCCCCCCCCCCACCCCGGGTGGATGAGATGCGGCTAGAAAGGTGCCTGAGGCACACTCCTGGGGCCCGTCTTTTCTATGCTCCGGAAGGCCTCAGGGAAGAAGTGCGCGTTTACTCGCATGAGGCTCGCTGGTCTCAGTTCTTTGCTGGGAGCGTCTCCAAGAGCACTCCGGAGATTGCCGGCGACAGAAAGGTGAGCCCTGGCCTCGAGTAAAAGTCCAGCGTTTTCCGGTAGTAAAGTCAAGCGTGCCGCCCTAGTGAGGAAGCAGGCGGTAAAGGAGAGCGTCAACTCTGTAAGGTATCGCAGGACTCATGGCGCACTCACGTTCGTGGTCACTTTTGTGAGAGGGCACTGTGTGCCGCCCAGCTCTTGTGTGGCGTTTGAGCCGCAGCAAGTGAATGCGTCCGTTTGCTTTAACTGCACGGATGTGGCAGCAGCAATGGCAAAGTGCTGCCCTCTTCGCTCGACACCTCCCGTTTGCTCAGCCTGCAAACGGCCTCAGGAACGCAGTTCTGAGCAGCCTTAACATTCCGTGCTGGTGCGCCCCAGGGAGCGATTTGGGCTCTTCTGAGAAACACCACTGTGCGTCCCCAGTGAAACCAGGGGACGCCTCAAGGACGACTCCCTTCGGCACCTGGAAGCTAGATGTTTACGTCCAGCCTGAAAAAGAAAACGATGGACGGCTGTCCCCGGGACAATGCTGGACGTTCGGGACCACCCCGAGTCACCAAGTCCCAAACTTGGCACAGCGTGGGGAACGCTCTCCTGCACGGACGGCACCCCCCACCTGGAAAGCTTTCGTACCAGAAGGGGGCCCTCGTTCCCTTGTACTAGATAGCTAGACAGAATGTTCAGACAAACATGCTGTGTCATCAAGCCTGAAAGTGGGACCCTGATGGCAAAGTACGCCTTCTGCCCGTTTGCGAGCGACTTGTTTCTGCCTTCCAAGCTGCCTGAGCAGCGCTGGCGGCCCGACGTCTCTCCACTGCAGGGTAGTCGCTGTGGGCCAGCAAGGCTGCGTTCTCTCCAAGCCCATCCTGTGCTGGCAAGTGCCTTTCTAGGGACTCATACCACTGCACTGCCGAGTCAGCTCCGGCCAAAAATGAAAGGTGACCTGCGGCCCCAAGACAGGGGCTAGTGTTTCACGTCAGCAGAGCTGGGGGTGCAGGGGTGCCATGAATCCTTGCGCCACGCTGGATGGCCTGCACTCTCCGATGCCTCCGGGGACACATAGGAGAGGCGGCCGTGCACCACTTTCGCATGGTGACTGCTCTGTGCCGGAGGAGCGGCCGCTGGCTTCTGAGGAACCTCAGGGGGAAGGAGGCCCATGGGAGCCACTCTTCACATTCCTAGCAAGGGCCACGTGTTGCTTGCTGGGGGCCGAGGTAGAGTGTCCCAGTCATAACAGAGACGCGTGGGAGCAGCGCTGCGCAGCCTCCCTGCAAGTCGATCGGCCTCACTGACTGAAACGGACCTGTGCTTCAGAAACACCCCGTGCTGACGCCTCAGTCCAGGGAAACACTCAGGACGGCCCTCTCGCAGAAGCGCGAGCTAGGCTGTGAGCGCAGCCTGAAGCAAGGTACATCTTTCACACTTAACACGGCTAGGTACGGGACAGAGCCTTGGTCACTGAGGCCCACCTCAGGTACTGCACTACCTATGCAGGGGATGCAGTGCCGGGGACCCTGTGTCCAAAAGTGTCTCCGAGGAAAGGCCCTGTTCCTCCCCGCTGTTTCCTTGAGGTAGTCAGAAACTACTGAGGAGAACTGTCTGAGCTCCCGTTTGAAACAGGGCGACCCCGCCCAAACGTAATTTCCCCCTCCCCCCCCCCCCCACCCCGGGTGGATGAGATGCGGCTAGAAAGGTGCCTGAGGCACACTCCTGGGGCCCGTCTTTTCTATGCTCCGGAAGGCCTCAGGGAAGAAGTGCGCGTTTACTCGCATGAGGCTCGCTGGTCTCAGTTCTTTGCTGGGAGCGTCTCCAAGAGCACTCCGGAGATTGCCGGCGACAGAAAGGTGAGCCCTGGCCTCGAGTAAAAGTCCAGCGTTTTCCGGTAGTAAAGTCAAGCGTGCCGCCCTAGTGAGGAAGCAGGCGGTAAAGGAGAGCGTCAACTCTGTAAGGTATCGCAGGACTCATGGCGCACTCACGTTCGTGGTCACTTTTGTGAGAGGGCACTGTGTGCCGCCCAGCTCTTGTGTGGCGTTTGAGCCGCAGCAAGTGAATGCGTCCGTTTGCTTTAACTGCACGGATGTGGCAGCAGTAATGGCAAAGTGCTGCCCTCTTCGCTCGACACCTCCCGTTTGCTCAGCCTGCAAACGGCCTCAGGAACGCAGTTCTGAGCAGCCTTAACATTCCGTGCTGGTGCGCCCCAGGGAGCGATTTGGGCTCTTCTGAGAAACACCACTGTGCGTCCCCAGTGAAACCAGGGGACGCCTCAAGGACGACTCCCTTCGGCACCTGGAAGCTAGATGTTTACGTCCAGCCTGAAAAAGAAAACGATGGACGGCTGTCCCCGGGACAATGCTGGACGTTCGGGACCACCCCGAGTCACCAAGTCCCAAACTTGGCACAGCGTGGGGAACGCTCTCCTGCACGGACGGCACCCCCCACCTGGAAAGCTTTCGTACCAGAAGGGGGCCCTCGTTCCCTTGTACTAGATAGCTAGACAGAATGTTCAGACAAACATGCTGTGTCATCAAGCCTGAAAGTGGGACCCTGATGGCAAAGTACGCCTTCTGCCCGTTTGCGAGCGACTTGTTTCTGCCTTCCAAGCTGCCTGAGCAGCGCTGGCGGCCCGACGTCTCTCCACTGCAGGGTAGTCGCTGTGGGCCAGCAAGGCTGCGTTCTCTCCAAGCCCATCCTGTGCTGGCAAGTGCCTTTCTAGGGACTCATACCACTGCACTGCCGAGTCAGCTCCGGCCAAAAATGAAAGGTGACCTGCGGCCCCAAGATAGGGGCTAGTGTTTCACGTCAGCAGAGCTGGGGGTGCAGGGGTGCCATGAATCCTTGCGCCACGCTGGATGGCCTGCACTCTCCGATGCCTCCGGGGACACATAGGAGAGGCGGCCGTGCACCACTTTCGCATGGTGACTGCTCTGTGCCGGAGGAGCGGCCGCTGGCTTCTGAGGAACCTCAGGGGGAAGGAGGCCCATGGGAGCCACTCTTCACATTCCTAGCAAGGGCCACGTGTTGCTTGCTGGGGGCCGAGGTAGAGTGTCCCAGTCATAACAGAGACGCGTGGGAGCAGCGCTGCGCAGCCTCCCTGCAAGTCGATCGGCCTCACTGACTGAAACGGACCTGTGCTTCAGAAACACCCCGTGCTGACGCCTCAGTCCAGGGAAACACTCAGGACGGCCCTCTCGCAGAAGCGCGAGCTAGGCTGTGAGCGCAGCCTGAAGCAAGGTACATCTTTCACACTTAACACGGCTAGGTACGGGACAGAGCCTTGGTCACTGAGGCCCACCTCAGGTACTGCACTACCTATGCAGGGGATGCAGTGCCGGGGACCCTGTGTCCAAAAGTGTCTCCGAGGAAAGGCCCTGTTCCTCCCCGCTGTTTCCTTGAGGTAGTCAGAAACTACTGAGGAGAACTGTCTGAGCTCCCGTTTGAAACAGGGCGACCCCGCCCAAACGTAATTTCCCCCTCCCCCCCCACCTCCCACCCCGGGTGGATGAGATGCGGCTAGAAAGGTGCCTGAGGCACACTCCTGGGGCCCGTCTTTTCTATGCTCCGGAAGGCCTCAGGGAAGAAGTGCGCGTTTACTCGCATGAGGCTCGCTGGTCTCAGTTCTTTGCTGGGAGCGTCTCCAAGAGCACTCCGGAGATTGCCGGCGACAGAAAGGTGAGCCCTGGCCTCGAGTAAAAGTCCAGCGTTTTCCGGTAGTAAAGTCAAGCGTGCCGCCCTAGTGAGGAAGCAGGCGGTAAAGGAGAGCGTCAACTCTGTAAGGTATCGCAGGACTCATGGCGCACTCACGTTCGTGGTCACTTTTGTGAGAGGGCACTGTGTGCCGCCCAGCTCTTGTGTGGCGTTTGAGCCGCAGCAAGTGAATGCGTCCGTTTGCTTTAACTGCACGGATGTGGCAGCAGTAATGGCAAAGTGCTGCCCTCTTCGCTCGACACCTCCCGTTTGCTCAGCCTGCAAACGGCCTCAGGAACGCAGTTCTGAGCAGCCTTAACATTCCGTGCTGGTGCGCCCCAGGGAGCGATTTGGGCTCTTCTGAGAAACACCACTGTGCGTCCCCAGTGAAACCAGGGGACGCCTCAAGGACGACTCCCTTCGGCACCTGGAAGCTAGATGTTTACGTCCAGCCTGAAAAAGAAAACGATGGACGGCTGTCCCCGGGACAATGCTGGACGTTCGGGACCACCCCGAGTCACCAAGTCCCAAACTTGGCACAGCGTGGGGAACGCTCTCCTGCACGGACGGCACCCCCCACCTGGAAAGCTTTCGTACCAGAAGGGGGCCCTCGTTCCCTTGTACTAGATAGCTAGACAGAATGTTCAGACAAACATGCTGTGTCATCAAGCCTGAAAGTGGGACCCTGATGGCAAAGTACGCCTTCTGCCCGTTTGCGAGCGACTTGTTTCTGCCTTCCAAGCTGCCTGAGCAGCGCTGGCGGCCCGACGTCTCTCCACTGCAGGGTAGTCGCTGTGGGCCAGCAAGGCTGCGTTCTCTCCAAGCCCATCCTGTGCTGGCAAGTGCCTTTCTAGGGACTCATACCACTGCACTGCCGAGTCAGCTCCGGCCAAAAATGAAAGGTGACCTGCGGCCCCAAGACAGGGGCTAGTGTTTCACGTCAGCAGAGCTGGGGGTGCAGGGGTGCCATGAATCCTTGCGCCACGCTGGATGGCCTGCACTCTCCGATGCCTCCGGGGACACATAGGAGAGGCGGCCGTGCACCACTTTCGCATGGTGACTGCTCTGTGCCGGAGGAGCGGCCGCTGGCTTCTGAGGAACCTCAGGGGGAAGGAGGCCCATGGGAGCCACTCTTCACATTCCTAGCAAGGGCCACGTGTTGCTTGCTGGGGGCCGAGGTAGAGTGTCCCAGTCATAACAGAGACGCGTGGGAGCAGCGCTGCGCAGCCTCCCTGCAAGTCGATCGGCCTCACTGACTGAAACGGACCTGTGCTTCAGAAACACCCCGTGCTGACGCCTCAGTCCAGGGAAACACTCAGGACGGCCCTCTCGCAGAAGCGCGAGCTAGGCTGTGAGCGCAGCCTGAAGCAAGGTACATCTTTCACACTTAACACGGCTAGGTACGGGACAGAGCCTTGGTCACTGAGGCCCACCTCAGGTACTGCACTACCTATGCAGGGGATGCAGTGCCGGGGACCCTGTGTCCAAAAGTGTCTCCGAGGAAAGGCCCTGTTCCTCCCCGCTGTTTCCTTGAGGTAGTCAGAAACTACTGAGGAGAACTGTCTGAGCTCCCGTTTGAAACAGGGCGACCCCGCCCAAACGTAATTTCCCCCTCCCCCCCCACCTCCCACCCCGGGTGGATGAGATGCGGCTAGAAAGGTGCCTGAGGCACACTCCTGGGGCCCGTCTTTTCTATGCTCCGGAAGGCCTCAGGGAAGAAGTGCGCGTTTACTCGCATGAGGCTCGCTGGTCTCAGTTCTTTGCTGGGAGCGTCTCCAAGAGCACTCCGGAGATTGCCGGCGACAGAAAGGTGAGCCCTGGCCTCGAGTAAAAGTCCAGCGTTTTCCGGTAGTAAAGTCAAGCGTGCCGCCCTAGTGAGGAAGCAGGCGGTAAAGGAGAGCGTCAACTCTGTAAGGTATCGCAGGACTCATGGCGCACTCACGTTCGTGGTCACTTTTGTGAGAGGGCACTGTGTGCCGCCCAGCTCTTGTGTGGCGTTTGAGCCGCAGCAAGTGAATGCGTCCGTTTGCTTTAACTGCACGGATGTGGCAGCAGTAATGGCAAAGTGCTGCCCTCTTCGCTCGACACCTCCCGTTTGCTCAGCCTGCAAACGGCCTCAGGAACGCAGTTCTGAGCAGCCTTAACATTCCGTGCTGGTGCGCCCCAGGGAGCGATTTGGGCTCTTCTGAGAAACACCACTGTGCGTCCCCAGTGAAACCAGGGGACGCCTCAAGGACGACTCCCTTCGGCACCTGGAAGCTAGATGTTTACGTCCAGCCTGAAAAAGAAAACGATGGACGGCTGTCCCCGGGACAATGCTGGACGTTCGGGACCACCCCGAGTCACCAAGTCCCAAACTTGGCACAGCGTGGGGAACGCTCTCCTGCACGGACGGCACCCCCCACCTGGAAAGCTTTCGTACCAGAAGGGGGCCCTCGTTCCCTTGTACTAGATAGCTAGACAGAATGTTCAGACAAACATGCTGTGTCATCAAGCCTGAAAGTGGGACCCTGATGGCAAAGTACGCCTTCTGCCCGTTTGCGAGCGACTTGTTTCTGCCTTCCAAGCTGCCTGAGCAGCGCTGGCGGCCCGACGTCTCTCCACTGCAGGGTAGTCGCTGTGGGCCAGCAAGGCTGCGTTCTCTCCAAGCCCATCCTGTGCTGGCAAGTGCCTTTCTAGGGACTCATACCACTGCACTGCCGAGTCAGCTCCGGCCAAAAATGAAAGGTGACCTGCGGCCCCAAGACAGGGGCTAGTGTTTCACGTCAGCAGAGCTGGGGGTGCAGGGGTGCCATGAATCCTTGCGCCACGCTGGATGGCCTGCACTCTCCGATGCCTCCGGGGACACATAGGAGAGGCGGCCGTGCACCACTTTCGCATGGTGACTGCTCTGTGCCGGAGGAGCGGCCGCTGGCTTCTGAGGAACCTCAGGGGGAAGGAGGCCCATGGGAGCCACTCTTCACATTCCTAGCAAGGGCCACGTGTTGCTTGCTGGGGGCCGAGGTAGAGTGTCCCAGTCATAACAGAGACGCGTGGGAGCAGCGCTGCGCAGCCTCCCTGCAAGTCGATCGGCCTCACTGACTGAAACGGACCTGTGCTTCAGAAACACCCCGTGCTGACGCCTCAGTCCAGGGAAACACTCAGGACGGCCCTCTCGCAGAAGCGCGAGCTAGGCTGTGAGCGCAGCCTGAAGCAAGGTACATCTTTCACACTTAACACGGCTAGGTACGGGACAGAGCCTTGGTCACTGAGGCCCACCTCAGGTACTGCACTACCTATGCAGGGGATGCAGTGCCGGGGACCCTGTGTCCAAAAGTGTCTCCGAGGAAAGGCCCTGTTCCTCCCCGCTGTTTCCTTGAGGTAGTCAGAAACTACTGAGGAGAACTGTCTGAGCTCCCGTTTGAAACAGGGCGACCCCGCCCAAACGTAATTTCCCCCTCCCCCCCCCCCTCCCACCCCGGGTGGATGAGATGCGGCTAGAAAGGTGCCTGAGGCACACTCCTGGGGCCCGTCTTTTCTATGCTCCGGAAGGCCTCAGGGAAGAAGTGCGCGTTTACTCGCATGAGGCTCGCTGGTCTCAGTTCTTTGCTGGGAGCGTCTCCAAGAGCACTCCGGAGATTGCCGGCGACAGAAAGGTGAGCCCTGGCCTCGAGTAAAAGTCCAGCGTTTTCCGGTAGTAAAGTCAAGCGTGCCGCCCTAGTGAGGAAGCAGGCGGTAAAGGAGAGCGTCAACTCTGTAAGGTATCGCAGGACTCATGGCGCACTCACGTTCGTGGTCACTTTTGTGAGAGGGCACTGTGTGCCGCCCAGCTCTTGTGTGGCGTTTGAGCCGCAGCAAGTGAATGCGTCCGTTTGCTTTAACTGCACGGATGTGGCAGCAGTAATGGCAAAGTGCTGCCCTCTTCGCTCGACACCTCCCGTTTGCTCAGCCTGCAAACGGCCTCAGGAACGCAGTTCTGAGCAGCCTTAACATTCCGTGCTGGTGCGCCCCAGGGAGCGATTTGGGCTCTTCTGAGAAACACCACTGTGCGTCCCCAGTGAAACCAGGGGACGCCTCAAGGACGACTCCCTTCGGCACCTGGAAGCTAGATGTTTACGTCCAGCCTGAAAAAGAAAACGATGGACGGCTGTCCCCGGGACAATGCTGGACGTTCGGGACCACCCCGAGTCACCAAGTCCCAAACTTGGCACAGCGTGGGGAACGCTCTCCTGCACGGACGGCACCCCCCACCTGGAAAGCTTTCGTACCAGAAGGGGGCCCTCGTTCCCTTGTACTAGATAGCTAGACAGAATGTTCAGACAAACATGCTGTGTCATCAAGCCTGAAAGTGGGACCCTGATGGCAAAGTACGCCTTCTGCCCGTTTGCGAGCGACTTGTTTCTGCCTTCCAAGCTGCCTGAGCAGCGCTGGCGGCCCGACGTCTCTCCACTGCAGGGTAGTCGCTGTGGGCCAGCAAGGCTGCGTTCTCTCCAAGCCCATCCTGTGCTGGCAAGTGCCTTTCTAGGGACTCATACCACTGCACTGCCGAGTCAGCTCCGGCCAAAAATGAAAGGTGACCTGCGGCCCCAAGACAGGGGCTAGTGTTTCACGTCAGCAGAGCTGGGGGTGCAGGGGTGCCATGAATCCTTGCGCCACGCTGGATGGCCTGCACTCTCCGATGCCTCCGGGGACACATAGGAGAGGCGGCCGTGCACCACTTTCGCATGGTGACTGCTCTGTGCCGGAGGAGCGGCCGCTGGCTTCTGAGGAACCTCAGGGGGAAGGAGGCCCATGGGAGCCACTCTTCACATTCCTAGCAAGGGCCACGTGTTGCTTGCTGGGGGCCGAGGTAGAGTGTCCCAGTCATAACAGAGACGCGTGGGAGCAGCGCTGCGCAGCCTCCCTGCAAGTCGATCGGCCTCACTGACTGAAACGGACCTGTGCTTCAGAAACACCCCGTGCTGACGCCTCAGTCCAGGGAAACACTCAGGACGGCCCTCTCGCAGAAGCGCGAGCTAGGCTGTGAGCGCAGCCTGAAGCAAGGTACATCTTTCACACTTAACACGGCTAGGTATGGGACAGAGCCTTGGTCACTGAGGCCCACCTCAGGTACTGCACTACCTATGCAGGGGATGCAGTGCCGGGGACCCTGTGTCCAAAAGTGTCTCCGAGGAAAGGCCCTGTTCCTCCCCGCTGTTTCCTTGAGGTAGTCAGAAACTACTGAGGAGAACTGTCTGAGCTCCCGTTTGAAACAGGGCGACCCCGCCCAAACGTAATTTCCCCCTCCCCCCCGCCCCCCACCCCGGGTGGATGAGATGCGGCTAGAAAGGTGCCTGAGGCACACTCCTGGGGCCCGTCTTTTCTATGCTCCGGAAGGCCTCAGGGAAGAAGTGCGCGTTTACTCGCATGAGGCTCGCTGGTCTCAGTTCTTTGCTGGGAGCGTCTCCAAGAGCACTCCGGAGATTGCCGGCGACAGAAAGGTGAGCCCTGGCCTCGAGTAAAAGTCCAGCGTTTTCCGGTAGTAAAGTCAAGCGTGCCGCCCTAGTGAGGAAGCAGGCGGTAAAGGAGAGCGTCAACTCTGTAAGGTATCGCAGGACTCATGGCGCACTCACGTTCGTGGTCACTTTTGTGAGAGGGCACTGTGTGCCGCCCAGCTCTTGTGTGGCGTTTGAGCCGCAGCAAGTGAATGCGTCCGTTTGCTTTAACTGCACGGATGTGGCAGCAGCAATGGCAAAGTGCTGCCCTCTTCGCTCGACACCTCCCGTTTGCTCAGCCTGCAAACGGCCTCAGGAACGCAGTTCTGAGCAGCCTTAACATTCCGTGCTGGTGCGCCCCAGGGAGCGATTTGGGCTCTTCTGAGAAACACCACTGTGCGTCCCCAGTGAAACCAGGGGACGCCTCAAGGACGACTCCCTTCGGCACCTGGAAGCTAGATGTTTACGTCCAGCCTGAAAAAGAAAACGATGGACGGCTGTCCCCGGGACAATGCTGGACGTTCGGGACCACCCCGAGTCACCAAGTCCCAAACTTGGCACAGCGTGGGGAACGCTCTCCTGCACGGACGGCACCCCCCACCTGGAAAGCTTTCGTACCAGAAGGGGGCCCTCGTTCCCTTGTACTAGATAGCTAGACAGAATGTTCAGACAAACATGCTGTGTCATCAAGCCTGAAAGTGGGACCCTGATGGCAAAGTACGCCTTCTGCCCGTTTGCGAGCGACTTGTTTCTGCCTTCCAAGCTGCCTGAGCAGCGCTGGCGGCCCGACGTCTCTCCACTGCAGGGTAGTCGCTGTGGGCCAGCAAGGCTGCGTTCTCTCCAAGCCCATCCTGTGCTGGCAAGTGCCTTTCTAGGGACTCATACCACTGCACTGCCGAGTCAGCTCCGGCCAAAAATGAAAGGTGACCTGCGGCCCCAAGACAGGGGCTAGTGTTTCACGTCAGCAGAGCTGGGGGTGCAGGGGTGCCATGAATCCTTGCGCCACGCTGGATGGCCTGCACTCTCCGATGCCTCCGGGGACACATAGGAGAGGCGGCCGTGCACCACTTTCGCATGGTGACTGCTCTGTGCCGGAGGAGCGGCCGCTGGCTTCTGAGGAACCTCAGGGGGAAGGAGGCCCATGGGAGCCACTCTTCACATTCCTAGCAAGGGCCACGTGTTGCTTGCTGGGGGCCGAGGTAGAGTGTCCCAGTCATAACAGAGACGCGTGGGAGCAGCGCTGCGCAGCCTCCCTGCAAGTCGATCGGCCTCACTGACTGAAACGGACCTGTGCTTCAGAAACACCCCGTGCTGACGCCTCAGTCCAGGGAAACACTCAGGACGGCCCTCTCGCAGAAGCGCGAGCTAGGCTGTGAGCGCAGCCTGAAGCAAGGTACATCTTTCACACTTAACACGGCTAGGTATGGGACAGAGCCTTGGTCACTGAGGCCCACCTCAGGTACTGCACTACCTATGCAGGGGATGCAGTGCCGGGGACCCTGTGTCCAAAAGTGTCTCCGAGGAAAGGCCCTGTTCCTCCCCGCTGTTTCCTTGAGGTAGTCAGAAACTACTGAGGAGAACTGTCTGAGCTCCCGTTTGAAACAGGGCGACCCCGCCCAAACGTAATTTCCCCCTCCCCCCCGCCCCCCACCCCGGGTGGATGAGATGCGGCTAGAAAGGTGCCTGAGGCACACTCCTGGGGCCCGTCTTTTCTATGCTCCGGAAGGCCTCAGGGAAGAAGTGCGCGTTTACTCGCATGAGGCTCGCTGGTCTCAGTTCTTTGCTGGGAGCGTCTCCAAGAGCACTCCGGAGATTGCCGGCGACAGAAAGGTGAGCCCTGGCCTCGAGTAAAAGTCCAGCGTTTTCCGGTAGTAAAGTCAAGCGTGCCGCCCTAGTGAGGAAGCAGGCGGTAAAGGAGAGCGTCAACTCTGTAAGGTATCGCAGGACTCATGGCGCACTCACGTTCGTGGTCACTTTTGTGAGAGGGCACTGTGTGCCGCCCAGCTCTTGTGTGGCGTTTGAGCCGCAGCAAGTGAATGCGTCCGTTTGCTTTAACTGCACGGATGTGGCAGCAGTAATGGCAAAGTGCTGCCCTCTTCGCTCGACACCTCCCGTTTGCTCAGCCTGCAAACGGCCTCAGGAACGCAGTTCTGAGCAGCCTTAACATTCCGTGCTGGTGCGCCCCAGGGAGCGATTTGGGCTCTTCTGAGAAACACCACTGTGCGTCCCCAGTGAAACCAGGGGACGCCTCAAGGACGACTCCCTTCGGCACCTGGAAGCTAGATGTTTACGTCCAGCCTGAAAAAGAAAACGATGGACGGCTGTCCCCGGGACAATGCTGGACGTTCGGGACCACCCCGAGTCACCAAGTCCCAAACTTGGCACAGCGTGGGGAACGCTCTCCTGCACGGACGGCACCCCCCACCTGGAAAGCTTTCGTACCAGAAGGGGGCCCTCGTTCCCTTGTACTAGATAGCTAGACAGAATGTTCAGACAAACATGCTGTGTCATCAAGCCTGAAAGTGGGACCCTGATGGCAAAGTACGCCTTCTGCCCGTTTGCGAGCGACTTGTTTCTGCCTTCCAAGCTGCCTGAGCAGCGCTGGCGGCCCGACGTCTCTCCACTGCAGGGTAGTCGCTGTGGGCCAGCAAGGCTGCGTTCTCTCCAAGCCCATCCTGTGCTGGCAAGTGCCTTTCTAGGGACTCATACCACTGCACTGCCGAGTCAGCTCCGGCCAAAAATGAAAGGTGACCTGCGGCCCCAAGACAGGGGCTAGTGTTTCACGTCAGCAGAGCTGGGGGTGCAGGGGTGCCATGAATCCTTGCGCCACGCTGGATGGCCTGCACTCTCCGATGCCTCCGGGGACACATAGGAGAGGCGGCCGTGCACCACTTTCGCATGGTGACTGCTCTGTGCCGGAGGAGCGGCCGCTGGCTTCTGAGGAACCTCAGGGGGAAGGAGGCCCATGGGAGCCACTCTTCACATTCCTAGCAAGGGCCACGTGTTGCTTGCTGGGGGCCGAGGTAGAGTGTCCCAGTCATAACAGAGACGCGTGGGAGCAGCGCTGCGCAGCCTCCCTGCAAGTCGATCGGCCTCACTGACTGAAACGGACCTGTGCTTCAGAAACACCCCGTGCTGACGCCTCAGTCCAGGGAAACACTCAGGACGGCCCTCTCGCAGAAGCGCGAGCTAGGCTGTGAGCGCAGCCTGAAGCAAGGTACATCTTTCACACTTAACACGGCTAGGTATGGGACAGAGCCTTGGTCACTGAGGCCCACCTCAGGTACTGCACTACCTATGCAGGGGATGCAGTGCCGGGGACCCTGTGTCCAAAAGTGTCTCCGAGGAAAGGCCCTGTTCCTCCCCGCTGTTTCCTTGAGGTAGTCAGAAACTACTGAGGAGAACTGTCTGAGCTCCCGTTTGAAACAGGGCGACCCCGCCCAAACGTAATTTCCCCCTCCCCCCCGCCCCCCACCCCGGGTGGATGAGATGCGGCTAGAAAGGTGCCTGAGGCACACTCCTGGGGCCCGTCTTTTCTATGCTCCGGAAGGCCTCAGGGAAGAAGTGCGCGTTTACTCGCATGAGGCTCGCTGGTCTCAGTTCTTTGCTGGGAGCGTCTCCAAGAGCACTCCGGAGATTGCCGGCGACAGAAAGGTGAGCCCTGGCCTCGAGTAAAAGTCCAGCGTTTTCCGGTAGTAAAGTCAAGCGTGCCGCCCTAGTGAGGAAGCAGGCGGTAAAGGAGAGCGTCAACTCTGTAAGGTATCGCAGGACTCATGGCGCACTCACGTTCGTGGTCACTTTTGTGAGAGGGCACTGTGTGCCGCCCAGCTCTTGTGTGGCGTTTGAGCCGCAGCAAGTGAATGCGTCCGTTTGCTTTAACTGCACGGATGTGGCAGCAGCAATGGCAAAGTGCTGCCCTCTTCGCTCGACACCTCCCGTTTGCTCAGCCTGCAAACGGCCTCAGGAACGCAGTTCTGAGCAGCCTTAACATTCCGTGCTGGTGCGCCCCAGGGAGCGATTTGGGCTCTTCTGAGAAACACCACTGTGCGTCCCCAGTGAAACCAGGGGACGCCTCAAGGACGACTCCCTTCGGCACCTGGAAGCTAGATGTTTACGTCCAGCCTGAAAAAGAAAACGATGGACGGCTGTCCCCGGGACAATGCTGGACGTTCGGGACCACCCCGAGTCACCAAGTCCCAAACTTGGCACAGCGTGGGGAACGCTCTCCTGCACGGACGGCACCCCCCACCTGGAAAGCTTTCGTACCAGAAGGGGGCCCTCGTTCCCTTGTACTAGATAGCTAGACAGAATGTTCAGACAAACATGCTGTGTCATCAAGCCTGAAAGTGGGACCCTGATGGCAAAGTACGCCTTCTGCCCGTTTGCGAGCGACTTGTTTCTGCCTTCCAAGCTGCCTGAGCAGCGCTGGCGGCCCGACGTCTCTCCACTGCAGGGTAGTCGCTGTGGGCCAGCAAGGCTGCGTTCTCTCCAAGCCCATCCTGTGCTGGCAAGTGCCTTTCTAGGGACTCATACCACTGCACTGCCGAGTCAGCTCCGGCCAAAAATGAAAGGTGACCTGCGGCCCCAAGACAGGGGCTAGTGTTTCACGTCAGCAGAGCTGGGGGTGCAGGGGTGCCATGAATCCTTGCGCCACGCTGGATGGCCTGCACTCTCCGATGCCTCCGGGGACACATAGGAGAGGCGGCCGTGCACCACTTTCGCATGGTGACTGCTCTGTGCCGGAGGAGCGGCCGCTGGCTTCTGAGGAACCTCAGGGGGAAGGAGGCCCATGGGAGCCACTCTTCACATTCCTAGCAAGGGCCACGTGTTGCTTGCTGGGGGCCGAGGTAGAGTGTCCCAGTCATAACAGAGACGCGTGGGAGCAGCGCTGCGCAGCCTCCCTGCAAGTCGATCGGCCTCACTGACTGAAACGGACCTGTGCTTCAGAAACACCCCGTGCTGACGCCTCAGTCCAGGGAAACACTCAGGACGGCCCTCTCGCAGAAGCGCGAGCTAGGCTGTGAGCGCAGCCTGAAGCAAGGTACATCTTTCACACTTAACACGGCTAGGTATGGGACAGAGCCTTGGTCACTGAGGCCCACCTCAGGTACTGCACTACCTATGCAGGGGATGCAGTGCCGGGGACCCTGTGTCCAAAAGTGTCTCCGAGGAAAGGCCCTGTTCCTCCCCGCTGTTTCCTTGAGGTAGTCAGAAACTACTGAGGAGAACTGTCTGAGCTCCCGTTTGAAACAGGGCGACCCCGCCCAAACGTAATTTCCCCCTCCCCCCCCCTCCCACCCCGGGTGGATGAGATGCGGCTAGAAAGGTGCCTGAGGCACACTCCTGGGGCCCGTCTTTTCTATGCTCCGGAAGGCCTCAGGGAAGAAGTGCGCGTTTACTCGCATGAGGCTCGCTGGTCTCAGTTCTTTGCTGGGAGCGTCTCCAAGAGCACTCCGGAGATTGCCGGCGACAGAAAGGTGAGCCCTGGCCTCGAGTAAAAGTCCAGCGTTTTCCGGTAGTAAAGTCAAGCGTGCCGCCCTAGTGAGGAAGCAGGCGGTAAAGGAGAGCGTCAACTCTGTAAGGTATCGCAGGACTCATGGCGCACTCACGTTCGTGGTCACTTTTGTGAGAGGGCACTGTGTGCCGCCCAGCTCTTGTGTGGCGTTTGAGCCGCAGCAAGTGAATGCGTCCGTTTGCTTTAACTGCACGGATGTGGCAGCAGCAATGGCAAAGTGCTGCCCTCTTCGCTCGACACCTCCCGTTTGCTCAGCCTGCAAACGGCCTCAGGAACGCAGTTCTGAGCAGCCTTAACATTCCGTGCTGGTGCGCCCCAGGGAGCGATTTGGGCTCTTCTGAGAAACACCACTGTGCGTCCCCAGTGAAACCAGGGGACGCCTCAAGGACGACTCCCTTCGGCACCTGGAAGCTAGATGTTTACGTCCAGCCTGAAAAAGAAAACGATGGACGGCTGTCCCCGGGACAATGCTGGACGTTCGGGACCACCCCGAGTCACCAAGTCCCAAACTTGGCACAGCGTGGGGAACGCTCTCCTGCACGGACGGCACCCCCCACCTGGAAAGCTTTCGTACCAGAAGGGGGCCCTCGTTCCCTTGTACTAGATAGCTAGACAGAATGTTCAGACAAACATGCTGTGTCATCAAGCCTGAAAGTGGGACCCTGATGGCAAAGTACGCCTTCTGCCCGTTTGCGAGCGACTTGTTTCTGCCTTCCAAGCTGCCTGAGCAGCGCTGGCGGCCCGACGTCTCTCCACTGCAGGGTAGTCGCTGTGGGCCAGCAAGGCTGCGTTCTCTCCAAGCCCATCCTGTGCTGGCAAGTGCCTTTCTAGGGACTCATACCACTGCACTGCCGAGTCAGCTCCGGCCAAAAATGAAAGGTGACCTGCGGCCCCAAGACAGGGGCTAGTGTTTCACGTCAGCAGAGCTGGGGGTGCAGGGGTGCCATGAATCCTTGCGCCACGCTGGATGGCCTGCACTCTCCGATGCCTCCGGGGACACATAGGAGAGGCGGCCGTGCACCACTTTCGCATGGTGACTGCTCTGTGCCGGAGGAGCGGCCGCTGGCTTCTGAGGAACCTCAGG
The DNA here is from genome assembly GCF_964165515.1 of Mesoplodon bidens. NCBI lineage: Eukaryota > Metazoa > Chordata > Mammalia > Artiodactyla > Ziphiidae > Mesoplodon > Mesoplodon bidens. Next base: position 32,444 of record NW_027672662.1, on the reverse strand, counting down.
GGGAAGGAGGCCCATGGGAGCCACTCTTCACATTCCTAGCAAGGGCCACGTGTTGCTTGCTGGGGGCCGAGGTAGAGTGTCCCAGTCATAACAGAGACGCGTGGGAGCAGCGCTGCGCAGCCTCCCTGCAAGTCGATCGGCCTCACTGACTGAAACGGACCTGTGCTTCAGAAACACCCCGTGCTGACGCCTCAGTCCAGGGAAACACTCAGGACGGCCCTCTCGCAGAAGCGCGAGCTAGGCTGTGAGCGCAGCCTGAAGCAAGGTACATCTTTCACACTTAACACGGCTAGGTACGGGACAGAGCCTTGGTCACTGAGGCCCACCTCAGGTACTGACTGCACTACCTATGCAGGGGATGCAGTGCCGGGGACCCTGTGTCCAAAAGTGTCTCCGAGGAAAGGCCCTGTTCCTCCCCGCTGTTTCCTTGAGGTAGTCAGAAACTACTGAGGAGAACTGTCTGAGCTCCCGTTTGAAACAGGGCGACCCCGCCCAAACGTAATTTCCCCCTCCCCCCCCCCCCACCCCGGGTGGATGAGATGCGGCTAGAAAGGTGCCTGAGGCACACTCCTGGGGCCCGTCTTTTCTATGCTCCGGAAGGCCTCAGGGAAGAAGTGCGCGTTTACTCGCATGAGGCTCGCTGGTCTCAGTTCTTTGCTGGGAGCGTCTCCAAGAGCACTCCGGAGATTGCCGGCGACAGAAAGGTGAGCCCTGGCCTCGAGTAAAAGTCCAGCGTTTTCCGGTAGTAAAGTCAAGCGTGCCGCCCTAGTGAGGAAGCAGGCGGTAAAGGAGAGCGTCAACTCTGTAAGGTATCGCAGGACTCATGGCGCACTCACGTTCGTGGTCACTTTTGTGAGAGGGCACTGTGTGCCGCCCAGCTCTTGTGTGGCGTTTGAGCCGCAGCAAGTGAATGCGTCCGTTTGCTTTAACTGCACGGATGTGGCAGCAGCAATGGCAAAGTGCTGCCCTCTTCGCTCGACACCTCCCGTTTGCTCAGCCTGCAAACGGCCTCAGGAACGCAGTTCTGAGCAGCCTTAACATTCCGTGCTGGTGCGCCCCAGGGAGCGATTTGGGCTCTTCTGAGAAACACCACTGTGCGTCCCCAGTGAAACCAGGGGACGCCTCAAGGACGACTCCCTTCGGCACCTGGAAGCTAGATGTTTACGTCCAGCCTGAAAAAGAAAACGATGGACGGCTGTCCCCGGGACAATGCTGGACGTTCGGGACCACCCCGAGTCACCAAGTCCCAAACTTGGCACAGCGTGGGGAACGCTCTCCTGCACGGACGGCACCCCCCACCTGGAAAGCTTTCGTACCAGAAGGGGGCCCTCGTTCCCTTGTACTAGATAGCTAGACAGAATGTTCAGACAAACATGCTGTGTCATCAAGCCTGAAAGTGGGACCCTGATGGCAAAGTACGCCTTCTGCCCGTTTGCGAGCGACTTGTTTCTGCCTTCCAAGCTGCCTGAGCAGCGCTGGCGGCCCGACGTCTCTCCACTGCAGGGTAGTCGCTGTGGGCCAGCAAGGCTGCGTTCTCTCCAAGCCCATCCTGTGCTGGCAAGTGCCTTTCTAGGGACTCATACCACTGCACTGCCGAGTCAGCTCCGGCCAAAAATGAAAGGTGACCTGCGGCCCCAAGACAGGGGCTAGTGTTTCACGTCAGCAGAGCTGGGGGTGCAGGGGTGCCATGAATCCTTGCGCCACGCTGGATGGCCTGCACTCTCCGATGCCTCCGGGGACACATAGGAGAGGCGGCCGTGCACCACTTTCGCATGGTGACTGCTCTGTGCCGGAGGAGCGGCCGCTGGCTTCTGAGGAACCTCAGGGGGAAGGAGGCCCATGGGAGCCACTCTTCACATTCCTAGCAAGGGCCACGTGTTGCTTGCTGGGGGCCGAGGTAGAGTGTCCCAGTCATAACAGAGACGCGTGGGAGCAGCGCTGCGCAGCCTCCCTGCAAGTCGATCGGCCTCACTGACTGAAACGGACCTGTGCTTCAGAAACACCCCGTGCTGACGCCTCAGTCCAGGGAAACACTCAGGACGGCCCTCTCGCAGAAGCGCGAGCTAGGCTGTGAGCGCAGCCTGAAGCAAGGTACATCTTTCACACTTAACACGGCTAGGTACGGGACAGAGCCTTGGTCACTGAGGCCCACCTCAGGTACTGACTGCACTACCTATGCAGGGGATGCAGTGCCGGGGACCCTGTGTCCAAAAGTGTCTCCGAGGAAAGGCCCTGTTCCTCCCCGCTGTTTCCTTGAGGTAGTCAGAAACTACTGAGGAGAACTGTCTGAGCTCCCGTTTGAAACAGGGCGACCCCGCCCAAACGTAATTTCCCCCTCCCCCCCCCCCCACCCCGGGTGGATGAGATGCGGCTAGAAAGGTGCCTGAGGCACACTCCTGGGGCCCGTCTTTTCTATGCTCCGGAAGGCCTCAGGGAAGAAGTGCGCGTTTACTCGCATGAGGCTCGCTGGTCTCAGTTCTTTGCTGGGAGCGTCTCCAAGAGCACTCCGGAGATTGCCGGCGACAGAAAGGTGAGCCCTGGCCTCGAGTAAAAGTCCAGCGTTTTCCGGTAGTAAAGTCAAGCGTGCCGCCCTAGTGAGGAAGCAGGCGGTAAAGGAGAGCGTCAACTCTGTAAGGTATCGCAGGACTCATGGCGCACTCACGTTCGTGGTCACTTTTGTGAGAGGGCACTGTGTGCCGCCCAGCTCTTGTGTGGCGTTTGAGCCGCAGCAAGTGAATGCGTCCGTTTGCTTTAACTGCACGGATGTGGCAGCAGCAATGGCAAAGTGCTGCCCTCTTCGCTCGACACCTCCCGTTTGCTCAGCCTGCAAACGGCCTCAGGAACGCAGTTCTGAGCAGCCTTAACATTCCGTGCTGGTGCGCCCCAGGGAGCGATTTGGGCTCTTCTGAGAAACACCACTGTGCGTCCCCAGTGAAACCAGGGGACGCCTCAAGGACGACTCCCTTCGGCACCTGGAAGCTAGATGTTTACGTCCAGCCTGAAAAAGAAAACGATGGACGGCTGTCCCCGGGACAATGCTGGACGTTCGGGACCACCCCGAGTCACCAAGTCCCAAACTTGGCACAGCGTGGGGAACGCTCTCCTGCACGGACGGCACCCCCCACCTGGAAAGCTTTCGTACCAGAAGGGGGCCCTCGTTCCCTTGTACTAGATAGCTAGACAGAATGTTCAGACAAACATGCTGTGTCATCAAGCCTGAAAGTGGGACCCTGATGGCAAAGTACGCCTTCTGCCCGTTTGCGAGCGACTTGTTTCTGCCTTCCAAGCTGCCTGAGCAGCGCTGGCGGCCCGACGTCTCTCCACTGCAGGGTAGTCGCTGTGGGCCAGCAAGGCTGCGTTCTCTCCAAGCCCATCCTGTGCTGGCAAGTGCCTTTCTAGGGACTCATACCACTGCACTGCCGAGTCAGCTCCGGCCAAAAATGAAAGGTGACCTGCGGCCCCAAGACAGGGGCTAGTGTTTCACGTCAGCAGAGCTGGGGGTGCAGGGGTGCCATGAATCCTTGCGCCACGCTGGATGGCCTGCACTCTCCGATGCCTCCGGGGACACATAGGAGAGGCGGCCGTGCACCACTTTCGCATGGTGACTGCTCTGTGCCGGAGGAGCGGCCGCTGGCTTCTGAGGAACCTCAGGGGGAAGGAGGCCCATGGGAGCCACTCTTCACATTCCTAGCAAGGGCCACGTGTTGCTTGCTGGGGGCCGAGGTAGAGTGTCCCAGTCATAACAGAGACGCGTGGGAGCAGCGCTGCGCAGCCTCCCTGCAAGTCGATCGGCCTCACTGACTGAAACGGACCTGTGCTTCAGAAACACCCCGTGCTGACGCCTCAGTCCAGGGAAACACTCAGGACGGCCCTCTCGCAGAAGCGCGAGCTAGGCTGTGAGCGCAGCCTGAAGCAAGGTACATCTTTCACACTTAACACGGCTAGGTACGGGACAGAGCCTTGGTCACTGAGGCCCACCTCAGGTACTGACTGCACTACCTATGCAGGGGATGCAGTGCCGGGGACCCTGTGTCCAAAAGTGTCTCCGAGGAAAGGCCCTGTTCCTCCCCGCTGTTTCCTTGAGGTAGTCAGAAACTACTGAGGAGAACTGTCTGAGCTCCCGTTTGAAACAGGGCGACCCCGCCCAAACGTAATTTCCCCCTCCCCCCCCCCCCACCCCGGGTGGATGAGATGCGGCTAGAAAGGTGCCTGAGGCACACTCCTGGGGCCCGTCTTTTCTATGCTCCGGAAGGCCTCAGGGAAGAAGTGCGCGTTTACTCGCATGAGGCTCGCTGGTCTCAGTTCTTTGCTGGGAGCGTCTCCAAGAGCACTCCGGAGATTGCCGGCGACAGAAAGGTGAGCCCTGGCCTCGAGTAAAAGTCCAGCGTTTTCCGGTAGTAAAGTCAAGCGTGCCGCCCTAGTGAGGAAGCAGGCGGTAAAGGAGAGCGTCAACTCTGTAAGGTATCGCAGGACTCATGGCGCACTCACGTTCGTGGTCACTTTTGTGAGAGGGCACTGTGTGCCGCCCAGCTCTTGTGTGGCGTTTGAGCCGCAGCAAGTGAATGCGTCCGTTTGCTTTAACTGCACGGATGTGGCAGCAGCAATGGCAAAGTGCTGCCCTCTTCGCTCGACACCTCCCGTTTGCTCAGCCTGCAAACGGCCTCAGGAACGCAGTTCTGAGCAGCCTTAACATTCCGTGCTGGTGCGCCCCAGGGAGCGATTTGGGCTCTTCTGAGAAACACCACTGTGCGTCCCCAGTGAAACCAGGGGACGCCTCAAGGACGACTCCCTTCGGCACCTGGAAGCTAGATGTTTACGTCCAGCCTGAAAAAGAAAACGATGGACGGCTGTCCCCGGGACAATGCTGGACGTTCGGGACCACCCCGAGTCACCAAGTCCCAAACTTGGCACAGCGTGGGGAACGCTCTCCTGCACGGACGGCACCCCCCACCTGGAAAGCTTTCGTACCAGAAGGGGGCCCTCGTTCCCTTGTACTAGATAGCTAGACAGAATGTTCAGACAAACATGCTGTGTCATCAAGCCTGAAAGTGGGACCCTGATGGCAAAGTACGCCTTCTGCCCGTTTGCGAGCGACTTGTTTCTGCCTTCCAAGCTGCCTGAGCAGCGCTGGCGGCCCGACGTCTCTCCACTGCAGGGTAGTCGCTGTGGGCCAGCAAGGCTGCGTTCTCTCCAAGCCCATCCTGTGCTGGCAAGTGCCTTTCTAGGGACTCATACCACTGCACTGCCGAGTCAGCTCCGGCCAAAAATGAAAGGTGACCTGCGGCCCCAAGACAGGGGCTAGTGTTTCACGTCAGCAGAGCTGGGGGTGCAGGGGTGCCATGAATCCTTGCGCCACGCTGGATGGCCTGCACTCTCCGATGCCTCCGGGGACACATAGGAGAGGCGGCCGTGCACCACTTTCGCATGGTGACTGCTCTGTGCCGGAGGAGCGGCCGCTGGCTTCTGAGGAACCTCAGGGGGAAGGAGGCCCATGGGAGCCACTCTTCACATTCCTAGCAAGGGCCACGTGTTGCTTGCTGGGGGCCGAGGTAGAGTGTCCCAGTCATAACAGAGACGCGTGGGAGCAGCGCTGCGCAGCCTCCCTGCAAGTCGATCGGCCTCACTGACTGAAACGGACCTGTGCTTCAGAAACACCCCGTGCTGACGCCTCAGTCCAGGGAAACACTCAGGACGGCCCTCTCGCAGAAGCGCGAGCTAGGCTGTGAGCGCAGCCTGAAGCAAGGTACATCTTTCACACTTAACACGGCTAGGTACGGGACAGAGCCTTGGTCACTGAGGCCCACCTCAGGTACTGACTGCACTACCTATGCAGGGGATGCAGTGCCGGGGACCCTGTGTCCAAAAGTGTCTCCGAGGAAAGGCCCTGTTCCTCCCCGCTGTTTCCTTGAGGTAGTCAGAAACTACTGAGGAGAACTGTCTGAGCTCCCGTTTGAAACAGGGCGACCCCGCCCAAACGTAATTTCCCCCTCCCCCCCCCCCCACCCCGGGTGGATGAGATGCGGCTAGAAAGGTGCCTGAGGCACACTCCTGGGGCCCGTCTTTTCTATGCTCCGGAAGGCCTCAGGGAAGAAGTGCGCGTTTACTCGCATGAGGCTCGCTGGTCTCAGTTCTTTGCTGGGAGCGTCTCCAAGAGCACTCCGGAGATTGCCGGCGACAGAAAGGTGAGCCCTGGCCTCGAGTAAAAGTCCAGCGTTTTCCGGTAGTAAAGTCAAGCGTGCCGCCCTAGTGAGGAAGCAGGCGGTAAAGGAGAGCGTCAACTCTGTAAGGTATCGCAGGACTCATGGCGCACTCACGTTCGTGGTCACTTTTGTGAGAGGGCACTGTGTGCCGCCCAGCTCTTGTGTGGCGTTTGAGCCGCAGCAAGTGAATGCGTCCGTTTGCTTTAACTGCACGGATGTGGCAGCAGCAATGGCAAAGTGCTGCCCTCTTCGCTCGACACCTCCCGTTTGCTCAGCCTGCAAACGGCCTCAGGAACGCAGTTCTGAGCAGCCTTAACATTCCGTGCTGGTGCGCCCCAGGGAGCGATTTGGGCTCTTCTGAGAAACACCACTGTGCGTCCCCAGTGAAACCAGGGGACGCCTCAAGGACGACTCCCTTCGGCACCTGGAAGCTAGATGTTTACGTCCAGCCTGAAAAAGAAAACGATGGACGGCTGTCCCCGGGACAATGCTGGACGTTCGGGACCACCCCGAGTCACCAAGTCCCAAACTTGGCACAGCGTGGGGAACGCTCTCCTGCACGGACGGCACCCCCCACCTGGAAAGCTTTCGTACCAGAAGGGGGCCCTCGTTCCCTTGTACTAGATAGCTAGACAGAATGTTCAGACAAACATGCTGTGTCATCAAGCCTGAAAGTGGGACCCTGATGGCAAAGTACGCCTTCTGCCCGTTTGCGAGCGACTTGTTTCTGCCTTCCAAGCTGCCTGAGCAGCGCTGGCGGCCCGACGTCTCTCCACTGCAGGGTAGTCGCTGTGGGCCAGCAAGGCTGCGTTCTCTCCAAGCCCATCCTGTGCTGGCAAGTGCCTTTCTAGGGACTCATACCACTGCACTGCCGAGTCAGCTCCGGCCAAAAATGAAAGGTGACCTGCGGCCCCAAGACAGGGGCTAGTGTTTCACGTCAGCAGAGCTGGGGGTGCAGGGGTGCCATGAATCCTTGCGCCACGCTGGATGGCCTGCACTCTCCGATGCCTCCGGGGACACATAGGAGAGGCGGCCGTGCACCACTTTCGCATGGTGACTGCTCTGTGCCGGAGGAGCGGCCGCTGGCTTCTGAGGAACCTCAGGGGGAAGGAGGCCCATGGGAGCCTCTCTTCACATTCCTAGCAAGGGCCACGTGTTGCTTGCTGGGGGCCGAGGTAGAGTGTCCCAGTCATAACAGAGACGCGTGGGAGCAGCGCTGCGCAGCCTCCCTGCAAGTCGATCGGCCTCACTGACTGAAACGGACCTGTGCTTCAGAAACACCCCGTGCTGACGCCTCAGTCCAGGGAAACACTCAGGACGGCCCTCTCGCAGAAGCGCGAGCTAGGCTGTGAGCGCAGCCTGAAGCAAGGTACATCTTTCACACTTAACACGGCTAGGTACGGGACAGAGCCTTGGTCACTGAGGCCCACCTCAGGTACTGCACTACCTATGCAGGGGATGCAGTGCCGGGGACCCTGTGTCCAAAAGTGTCTCCGAGGAAAGGCCCTGTTCCTCCCCGCTGTTTCCTTGAGGTAGTCAGAAACTACTGAGGAGAACTGTCTGAGCTCCCGTTTGAAACAGGGCGACCCCGCCCAAACGTAATTTCCCCCTCCCCCCCCCCCACCCCGGGTGGATGAGATGCGGCTAGAAAGGTGCCTGAGGCACACTCCTGGGGCCCGTCTTTTCTATGCTCCGGAAGGCCTCAGGGAAGAAGTGCGCGTTTACTCGCATGAGGCTCGCTGGTCTCAGTTCTTTGCTGGGAGCGTCTCCAAGAGCACTCCGGAGATTGCCGGCGACAGAAAGGTGAGCCCTGGCCTCGAGTAAAAGTCCAGCGTTTTCCGGTAGTAAAGTCAAGCGTGCCGCCCTAGTGAGGAAGCAGGCGGTAAAGGAGAGCGTCAACTCTGTAAGGTATCGCAGGACTCATGGCGCACTCACGTTCGTGGTCACTTTTGTGAGAGGGCACTGTGTGCCGCCCAGCTCTTGTGTGGCGTTTGAGCCGCAGCAAGTGAATGCGTCCGTTTGCTTTAACTGCACGGATGTGGCAGCAGTAATGGCAAAGTGCTGCCCTCTTCGCTCGACACCTCCCGTTTGCTCAGCCTGCAAACGGCCTCAGGAACGCAGTTCTGAGCAGCCTTAACATTCCGTGCTGGTGCGCCCCAGGGAGCGATTTGGGCTCTTCTGAGAAACACCACTGTGCGTCCCCAGTGAAACCAGGGGACGCCTCAAGGACGACTCCCTTCGGCACCTGGAAGCTAGATGTTTACGTCCAGCCTGAAAAAGAAAACGATGGACGGCTGTCCCCGGGACAATGCTGGACGTTCGGGACCACCCCGAGTCACCAAGTCCCAAACTTGGCACAGCGTGGGGAACGCTCTCCTGCACGGACGGCACCCCCCACCTGGAAAGCTTTCGTACCAGAAGGGGGCCCTCGTTCCCTTGTACTAGATAGCTAGACAGAATGTTCAGACAAACATGCTGTGTCATCAAGCCTGAAAGTGGGACCCTGATGGCAAAGTACGCCTTCTGCCCGTTTGCGAGCGACTTGTTTCTGCCTTCCAAGCTGCCTGAGCAGCGCTGGCGGCCCGACGTCTCTCCACTGCAGGGTAGTCGCTGTGGGCCAGCAAGGCTGCGTTCTCTCCAAGCCCATCCTGTGCTGGCAAGTGCCTTTCTAGGGACTCATACCACTGCACTGCCGAGTCAGCTCCGGCCAAAAATGAAAGGTGACCTGCGGCCCCAAGACAGGGGCTAGTGTTTCACGTCAGCAGAGCTGGGGGTGCAGGGGTGCCATGAATCCTTGCGCCACGCTGGATGGCCTGCACTCTCCGATGCCTCCGGGGACACATAGGAGAGGCGGCCGTGCACCACTTTCGCATGGTGACTGCTCTGTGCCGGAGGAGCGGCCGCTGGCTTCTGAGGAACCTCAGGGGGAAGGAGGCCCATGGGAGCCTCTCTTCACATTCCTAGCAAGGGCCACGTGTTGCTTGCTGGGGGCCGAGGTAGAGTGTCCCAGTCATAACAGAGACGCGTGGGAGCAGCGCTGCGCAGCCTCCCTGCAAGTCGATCGGCCTCACTGACTGAAACGGACCTGTGCTTCAGAAACACCCCGTGCTGACGCCTCAGTCCAGGGAAACACTCAGGACGGCCCTCTCGCAGAAGCGCGAGCTAGGCTGTGAGCGCAGCCTGAAGCAAGGTACATCTTTCACACTTAACACGGCTAGGTACGGGACAGAGCCTTGGTCACTGAGGCCCACCTCAGGTACTGCACTACCTATGCAGGGGATGCAGTGCCGGGGACCCTGTGTCCAAAAGTGTCTCCGAGGAAAGGCCCTGTTCCTCCCCGCTGTTTCCTTGAGGTAGTCAGAAACTACTGAGGAGAACTGTCTGAGCTCCCGTTTGAAACAGGGCGACCCCGCCCAAACGTAATTTCCCCCTCCCCCCCCCCCACCCCGGGTGGATGAGATGCGGCTAGAAAGGTGCCTGAGGCACACTCCTGGGGCCCGTCTTTTCTATGCTCCGGAAGGCCTCAGGGAAGAAGTGCGCGTTTACTCGCATGAGGCTCGCTGGTCTCAGTTCTTTGCTGGGAGCGTCTCCAAGAGCACTCCGGAGATTGCCGGCGACAGAAAGGTGAGCCCTGGCCTCGAGTAAAAGTCCAGCGTTTTCCGGTAGTAAAGTCAAGCGTGCCGCCCTAGTGAGGAAGCAGGCGGTAAAGGAGAGCGTCAACTCTGTAAGGTATCGCAGGACTCATGGCGCACTCACGTTCGTGGTCACTTTTGTGAGAGGGCACTGTGTGCCGCCCAGCTCTTGTGTGGCGTTTGAGCCGCAGCAAGTGAATGCGTCCGTTTGCTTTAACTGCACGGATGTGGCAGCAGCAATGGCAAAGTGCTGCCCTCTTCGCTCGACACCTCCCGTTTGCTCAGCCTGCAAACGGCCTCAGGAACGCAGTTCTGAGCAGCCTTAACATTCCGTGCTGGTGCGCCCCAGGGAGCGATTTGGGCTCTTCTGAGAAACACCACTGTGCGTCCCCAGTGAATCCAGGGGACGCCTCAAGGACGACTCCCTTCGGCACCTGGAAGCTAGATGTTTACGTCCAGCCTGAAAAAGAAAACGATGGACGGCTGTCCCCGGGACAATGCTGGACGTTCGGGACCACCCCGAGTCACCAAGTCCCAAACTTGGCACAGCGTGGGGAACGCTCTCCTGCACGGACGGCACCCCCCACCTGGAAAGCTTTCGTACCAGAAGGGGGCCCTCGTTCCCTTGTACTAGATAGCTAGACAGAATGTTCAGACAAACATGCTGTGTCATCAAGCCTGAAAGTGGGACCCTGATGGCAAAGTACGCCTTCTGCCCGTTTGCGAGCGACTTGTTTCTGCCTTCCAAGCTGCCTGAGCAGCGCTGGCGGCCCGACGTCTCTCCACTGCAGGGTAGTCGCTGTGGGCCAGCAAGGCTGCGTTCTCTCCAAGCCCATCCTGTGCTGGCAAGTGCCTTTCTAGGGACTCATACCACTGCACTGCCGAGTCAGCTCCGGCCAAAAATGAAAGGTGACCTGCGGCCCCAAGATAGGGGCTAGTGTTTCACGTCAGCAGAGCTGGGGGTGCAGGGGTGCCATGAATCCTTGCGCCACGCTGGATGGCCTGCACTCTCCGATGCCTCCGGGGACACATAGGAGAGGCGGCCGTGCACCACTTTCGCATGGTGACTGCTCTGTGCCGGAGGAGCGGCCGCTGGCTTCTGAGGAACCTCAGGGGGAAGGAGGCCCATGGGAGCCTCTCTTCACATTCCTAGCAAGGGCCACGTGTTGCTTGCTGGGGGCCGAGGTAGAGTGTCCCAGTCATAACAGAGACGCGTGGGAGCAGCGCTGCGCAGCCTCCCTGCAAGTCGATCGGCCTCACTGACTGAAACGGACCTGTGCTTCAGAAACACCCCGTGCTGACGCCTCAGTCCAGGGAAACACTCAGGACGGCCCTCTCGCAGAAGCGCGAGCTAGGCTGTGAGCGCAGCCTGAAGCAAGGTACATCTTTCACACTTAACACGGCTAGGTACGGGACAGAGCCTTGGTCACTGAGGCCCACCTCAGGTACTGCACTACCTATGCAGGGGATGCAGTGCCGGGGACCCTGTGTCCAAAAGTGTCTCCGAGGAAAGGCCCTGTTCCTCCCCGCTGTTTCCTTGAGGTAGTCAGAAACTACTGAGGAGAACTGTCTGAGCTCCCGTTTGAAACAGGGCGACCCCGCCCAAACGTAATTTCCCCCTCCCCCCCCCCCACCCCGGGTGGATGAGATGCGGCTAGAAAGGTGCCTGAGGCACACTCCTGGGGCCCGTCTTTTCTATGCTCCGGAAGGCCTCAGGGAAGAAGTGCGCGTTTACTCGCATGAGGCTCGCTGGTCTCAGTTCTTTGCTGGGAGCGTCTCCAAGAGCACTCCGGAGATTGCCGGCGACAGAAAGGTGAGCCCTGGCCTCGAGTAAAAGTCCAGCGTTTTCCGGTAGTAAAGTCAAGCGTGCCGCCCTAGTGAGGAAGCAGGCGGTAAAGGAGAGCGTCAACTCTGTAAGGTATCGCAGGACTCATGGCGCACTCACGTTCGTGGTCACTTTTGTGAGAGGGCACTGTGTGCCGCCCAGCTCTTGTGTGGCGTTTGAGCCGCAGCAAGTGAATGCGTCCGTTTGCTTTAACTGCACGGATGTGGCAGCAGCAATGGCAAAGTGCTGCCCTCTTCGCTCGACACCTCCCGTTTGCTCAGCCTGCAAACGGCCTCAGGAACGCAGTTCTGAGCAGCCTTAACATTCCGTGCTGGTGCGCCCCAGGGAGCGATTTGGGCTCTTCTGAGAAACACCACTGTGCGTCCCCAGTGAAACCAGGGGACGCCTCAAGGACGACTCCCTTCGGCACCTGGAAGCTAGATGTTTACGTCCAGCCTGAAAAAGAAAACGATGGACGGCTGTCCCCGGGACAATGCTGGACGTTCGGGACCACCCCGAGTCACCAAGTCCCAAACTTGGCACAGCGTGGGGAACGCTCTCCTGCACGGACGGCACCCCCCACCTGGAAAGCTTTCGTACCAGAAGGGGGCCCTCGTTCCCTTGTACTAGATAGCTAGACAGAATGTTCAGACAAACATGCTGTGTCATCAAGCCTGAAAGTGGGACCCTGATGGCAAAGTACGCCTTCTGCCCGTTTGCGAGCGACTTGTTTCTGCCTTCCAAGCTGCCTGAGCAGCGCTGGCGGCCCGACGTCTCTCCACTGCAGGGTAGTCGCTGTGGGCCAGCAAGGCTGCGTTCTCTCCAAGCCCATCCTGTGCTGGCAAGTGCCTTTCTAGGGACTCATACCACTGCACTGCCGAGTCAGCTCCGGCCAAAAATGAAAGGTGACCTGCGGCCCCAAGACAGGGGCTAGTGTTTCACGTCAGCAGAGCTGGGGGTGCAGGGGTGCCATGAATCCTTGCGCCACGCTGGATGGCCTGCACTCTCCGATGCCTCCGGGGACACATAGGAGAGGCGGCCGTGCACCACTTTCGCATGGTGACTGCTCTGTGCCGGAGGAGCGGCCGCTGGCTTCTGAGGAACCTCAGGGGGAAGGAGGCCCATGGGAGCCACTCTTCACATTCCTAGCAAGGGCCACGTGTTGCTTGCTGGGGGCCGAGGTAGAGTGTCCCAGTCATAACAGAGACGCGTGGGAGCAGCGCTGCGCAGCCTCCCTGCAAGTCGATCGGCCTCACTGACTGAAACGGACCTGTGCTTCAGAAACACCCCGTGCTGACGCCTCAGTCCAGGGAAACACTCAGGACGGCCCTCTCGCAGAAGCGCGAGCTAGGCTGTGAGCGCAGCCTGAAGCAAGGTACATCTTTCACACTTAACACGGCTAGGTACGGGACAGAGCCTTGGTCACTGAGGCCCACCTCAGGTACTGCACTACCTATGCAGGGGATGCAGTGCCGGGGACCCTGTGTCCAAAAGTGTCTCCGAGGAAAGGCCCTGTTCCTCCCCGCTGTTTCCTTGAGGTAGTCAGAAACTACTGAGGAGAACTGTCTGAGCTCCCGTTTGAAACAGGGCGACCCCGCCCAAACGTAATTTCCCCCTCCCCCCCCCCCACCCCGGGTGGATGAGATGCGGCTAGAAAGGTGCCTGAGGCACACTCCTGGGGCCCGTCTTTTCTATGCTCCGGAAGGCCTCAGGGAAGAAGTGCGCGTTTACTCGCATGAGGCTCGCTGGTCTCAGTTCTTTGCTGGGAGCGTCTCCAAGAGCACTCCGGAGATTGCCGGCGACAGAAAGGTGAGCCCTGGCCTCGAGTAAAAGTCCAGCGTTTTCCGGTAGTAAAGTCAAGCGTGCCGCCCTAGTGAGGAAGCAGGCGGTAAAGGAGAGCGTCAACTCTGTAAGGTATCGCAGGACTCATGGCGCACTCACGTTCGTGGTCACTTTTGTGAGAGGGCACTGTGTGCCGCCCAGCTCTTGTGTGGCGTTTGAGCCGCAGCAAGTGAATGCGTCCGTTTGCTTTAACTGCACGGATGTGGCAGCAGTAATGGCAAAGTGCTGCCCTCTTCGCTCGACACCTCCCGTTTGCTCAGCCTGCAAACGGCCTCAGGAACGCAGTTCTGAGCAGCCTTAACATTCCGTGCTGGTGCGCCCCAGGGAGCGATTTGGGCTCTTCTGAGAAACACCACTGTGCGTCCCCAGTGAAACCAGGGGACGCCTCAAGGACGACTCCCTTCGGCACCTGGAAGCTAGATGTTTACGTCCAGCCTGAAAAAGAAAACGATGGACGGCTGTCCCCGGGACAATGCTGGACGTTCGGGACCACCCCGAGTCACCAAGTCCCAAACTTGGCACAGCGTGGGGAACGCTCTCCTGCACGGACGGCACCCCCCACCTGGAAAGCTTTCGTACCAGAAGGGGGCCCTCGTTCCCTTGTACTAGATAGCTAGACAGAATGTTCAGACAAACATGCTGTGTCATCAAGCCTGAAAGTGGGACCCTGATGGCAAAGTACGCCTTCTGCCCGTTTGCGAGCGACTTGTTTCTGCCTTCCAAGCTGCCTGAGCAGCGCTGGCGGCCCGACGTCTCTCCACTGCAGGGTAGTCGCTGTGGGCCAGCAAGGCTGCGTTCTCTCCAAGCCCATCCTGTGCTGGCAAGTGCCTTTCTAGGGACTCATACCACTGCACTGCCGAGTCAGCTCCGGCCAAAAATGAAAGGTGACCTGCGGCCCCAAGACAGGGGCTAGTGTTTCACGTCAGCAGAGCTGGGGGTGCAGGGGTGCCATGAATCCTTGCGCCACGCTGGATGGCCTGCACTCTCCGATGCCTCCGGGGACACATAGGAGAGGCGGCCGTGCACCACTTTCGCATGGTGACTGCTCTGTGCCGGAGGAGCGGCCGCTGGCTTCTGAGGAACCTCAGGGGGAAGGAGGCCCATGGGAGCCACTCTTCACATTCCTAGCAAGGGCCACGTGTTGCTTGCTGGGGGCCGAGGTAGAGTGTCCCAGTCATAACAGAGACGCGTGGGAGCAGCGCTGCGCAGCCTCCCTGCAAGTCGATCGGCCTCACTGACTGAAACGGACCTGTGCTTCAGAAACACCCCGTGCTGACGCCTCAGTCCAGGGAAACACTCAGGACGGCCCTCTCGCAGAAGCGCGAGCTAGGCTGTGAGCGCAGCCTGAAGCAAGGTACATCTTTCACACTTAACACGGCTAGGTACGGGACAGAGCCTTGGTCACTGAGGCCCACCTCAGGTACTGCACTACCTATGCAGGGGATGCAGTGCCGGGGACCCTGTGTCCAAAAGTGTCTCCGAGGAAAGGCCCTGTTCCTCCCCGCTGTTTCCTTGAGGTAGTCAGAAACTACTGAGGAGAACTGTCTGAGCTCCCGTTTGAAACAGGGCGACCCCGCCCAAACGTAATTTCCCCCTCCCCCCCCCCCCACCCCGGGTGGATGAGATGCGGCTAGAAAGGTGCCTGAGGCACACTCCTGGGGCCCGTCTTTTCTATGCTCCGGAAGGCCTCAGGGAAGAAGTGCGCGTTTACTCGCATGAGGCTCGCTGGTCTCAGTTCTTTGCTGGGAGCGTCTCCAAGAGCACTCCGGAGATTGCCGGCGACAGAAAGGTGAGCCCTGGCCTCGAGTAAAAGTCCAGCGTTTTCCGGTAGTAAAGTCAAGCGTGCCGCCCTAGTGAGGAAGCAGGCGGTAAAGGAGAGCGTCAACTCTGTAAGGTATCGCAGGACTCATGGCGCACTCACGTTCGTGGTCACTTTTGTGAGAGGGCACTGTGTGCCGCCCAGCTCTTGTGTGGCGTTTGAGCCGCAGCAAGTGAATGCGTCCGTTTGCTTTAACTGCACGGATGTGGCAGCAGCAATGGCAAAGTGCTGCCCTCTTCGCTCGACACCTCCCGTTTGCTCAGCCTGCAAACGGCCTCAGGAACGCAGTTCTGAGCAGCCTTAACATTCCGTGCTGGTGCGCCCCAGGGAGCGATTTGGGCTCTTCTGAGAAACACCACTGTGCGTCCCCAGTGAAACCAGGGGACGCCTCAAGGACGACTCCCTTCGGCACCTGGAAGCTAGATGTTTACGTCCAGCCTGAAAAAGAAAACGATGGACGGCTGTCCCCGGGACAATGCTGGACGTTCGGGACCACCCCGAGTCACCAAGTCCCAAACTTGGCACAGCGTGGGGAACGCTCTCCTGCACGGACGGCACCCCCCACCTGGAAAGCTTTCGTACCAGAAGGGGGCCCTCGTTCCCTTGTACTAGATAGCTAGACAGAATGTTCAGACAAACATGCTGTGTCATCAAGCCTGAAAGTGGGACCCTGATGGCAAAGTACGCCTTCTGCCCGTTTGCGAGCGACTTGTTTCTGCCTTCCAAGCTGCCTGAGCAGCGCTGGCGGCCCGACGTCTCTCCACTGCAGGGTAGTCGCTGTGGGCCAGCAAGGCTGCGTTCTCTCCAAGCCCATCCTGTGCTGGCAAGTGCCTTTCTAGGGACTCATACCACTGCACTGCCGAGTCAGCTCCGGCCAAAAATGAAAGGTGACCTGCGGCCCCAAGACAGGGGCTAGTGTTTCACGTCAGCAGAGCTGGGGGTGCAGGGGTGCCATGAATCCTTGCGCCACGCTGGATGGCCTGCACTCTCCGATGCCTCCGGGGACACATAGGAGAGGCGGCCGTGCACCACTTTCGCATGGTGACTGCTCTGTGCCGGAGGAGCGGCCGCTGGCTTCTGAGGAACCTCAGGGGGAAGGAGGCCCATGGGAGCCACTCTTCACATTCCTAGCAAGGGCCACGTGTTGCTTGCTGGGGGCCGAGGTAGAGTGTCCCAGTCATAACAGAGACGCGTGGGAGCAGCGCTGCGCAGCCTCCCTGCAAGTCGATCGGCCTCACTGACTGAAACGGACCTGTGCTTCAGAAACACCCCGTGCTGACGCCTCAGTCCAGGGAAACACTCAGGACGGCCCTCTCGCAGAAGCGCGAGCTAGGCTGTGAGCGCAGCCTGAAGCAAGGTACATCTTTCACACTTAACACGGCTAGGTACGGGACAGAGCCTTGGTCACTGAGGCCCACCTCAGGTACTGCACTACCTATGCAGGGGATGCAGTGCCGGGGACCCTGTGTCCAAAAGTGTCTCCGAGGAAAGGCCCTGTTCCTCCCCGCTGTTTCCTTGAGGTAGTCAGAAACTACTGAGGAGAACTGTCTGAGCTCCCGTTTGAAACAGGGCGACCCCGCCCAAACGTAATTTCCCCCTCCCCCCCCCCCCACCCCGGGTGGATGAGATGCGGCTAGAAAGGTGCCTGAGGCACACTCCTGGGGCCCGTCTTTTCTATGCTCCGGAAGGCCTCAGGGAAGAAGTGCGCGTTTACTCGCATGAGGCTCGCTGGTCTCAGTTCTTTGCTGGGAGCGTCTCCAAGAGCACTCCGGAGATTGCCGGCGACAGAAAGGTGAGCCCTGGCCTCGAGTAAAAGTCCAGCGTTTTCCGGTAGTAAAGTCAAGCGTGCCGCCCTAGTGAGGAAGCAGGCGGTAAAGGAGAGCGTCAACTCTGTAAGGTATCGCAGGACTCATGGCGCACTCACGTTCGTGGTCACTTTTGTGAGAGGGCACTGTGTGCCGCCCAGCTCTTGTGTGGCGTTTGAGCCGCAGCAAGTGAATGCGTCCGTTTGCTTTAACTGCACGGATGTGGCAGCAGCAATGGCAAAGTGCTGCCCTCTTCGCTCGACACCTCCCGTTTGCTCAGCCTGCAAACGGCCTCAGGAACGCAGTTCTGAGCAGCCTTAACATTCCGTGCTGGTGCGCCCCAGGGAGCGATTTGGGCTCTTCTGAGAAACACCACTGTGCGTCCCCAGTGAAACCAGGGGACGCCTCAAGGACGACTCCCTTCGGCACCTGGAAGCTAGATGTTTACGTCCAGCCTGAAAAAGAAAACGATGGACGGCTGTCCCCGGGACAATGCTGGACGTTCGGGACCACCCCGAGTCACCAAGTCCCAAACTTGGCACAGCGTGGGGAACGCTCTCCTGCACGGACGGCACCCCCCACCTGGAAAGCTTTCGTACCAGAAGGGGGCCCTCGTTCCCTTGTACTAGATAGCTAGACAGAATGTTCAGACAAACATGCTGTGTCATCAAGCCTGAAAGTGGGACCCTGATGGCAAAGTACGCCTTCTGCCCGTTTGCGAGCGACTTGTTTCTGCCTTCCAAGCTGCCTGAGCAGCGCTGGCGGCCCGACGTCTCTCCACTGCAGGGTAGTCGCTGTGGGCCAGCAAGGCTGCGTTCTCTCCAAGCCCATCCTGTGCTGGCAAGTGCCTTTCTAGGGACTCATACCACTGCACTGCCGAGTCAGCTCCGGCCAAAAATGAAAGGTGACCTGCGGCCCCAAGACAGGGGCTAGTGTTTCACGTCAGCAGAGCTGGGGGTGCAGGGGTGCCATGAATCCTTGCGCCACGCTGGATGGCCTGCACTCTCCGATGCCTCCGGGGACACATAGGAGAGGCGGCCGTGCACCACTTTCGCATGGTGACTGCTCTGTGCCGGAGGAGCGGCCGCTGGCTTCTGAGGAACCTCAGGGGGAAGGAGGCCCATGGGAGCCACTCTTCACATTCCTAGCAAGGGCCACGTGTTGCTTGCTGGGGGCCGAGGTAGAGTGTCCCAGTCATAACAGAGACGCGTGGGAGCAGCGCTGCGCAGCCTCCCTGCAAGTCGATCGGCCTCACTGACTGAAACGGACCTGTGCTTCAGAAACACCCCGTGCTGACGCCTCAGTCCAGGGAAACACTCAGGACGGCCCTCTCGCAGAAGCGCGAGCTAGGCTGTGAGCGCAGCCTGAAGCAAGGTACATCTTTCACACTTAACACGGCTAGGTACGGGACAGAGCCTTGGTCACTGAGGCCCACCTCAGGTACTGCACTACCTATGCAGGGGATGCAGTGCCGGGGACCCTGTGTCCAAAAGTGTCTCCGAGGAAAGGCCCTGTTCCTCCCCGCTGTTTCCTTGAGGTAGTCAGAAACTACTGAGGAGAACTGTCTGAGCTCCCGTTTGAAACAGGGCGACCCCGCCCAAACGTAATTTCCCCCTCCCCCCCGCCCCCCACCCCGGGTGGATGAGATGCGGCTAGAAAGGTGCCTGAGGCACACTCCTGGGGCCCGTCTTTTCTATGCTCCGGAAGGCCTCAGGGAAGAAGTGCGCGTTTACTCGCATGAGGCTCGCTGGTCTCAGTTCTTTGCTGGGAGCGTCTCCAAGAGCACTCCGGAGATTGCCGGCGACAGAAAGGTGAGCCCTGGCCTCGAGTAAAAGTCCAGCGTTTTCCGGTAGTAAAGTCAAGCGTGCCGCCCTAGTGAGGAAGCAGGCGGTAAAGGAGAGCGTCAACTCTGTAAGGTATCGCAGGACTCATGGCGCACTCACGTTCGTGGTCACTTTTGTGAGAGGGCACTGTGTGCCGCCCAGCTCTTGTGTGGCGTTTGAGCCGCAGCAAGTGAATGCGTCCGTTTGCTTTAACTGCACGGATGTGGCAGCAGCAATGGCAAAGTGCTGCCCTCTTCGCTCGACACCTCCCGTTTGCTCAGCCTGCAAACGGCCTCAGGAACGCAGTTCTGAGCAGCCTTAACATTCCGTGCTGGTGCGCCCCAGGGAGCGATTTGGGCTCTTCTGAGAAACACCACTGTGCGTCCCCAGTGAAACCAGGGGACGCCTCAAGGACGACTCCCTTCGGCACCTGGAAGCTAGATGTTTACGTCCAGCCTGAAAAAGAAAACGATGGACGGCTGTCCCCGGGACAATGCTGGACGTTCGGGACCACCCCGAGTCACCAAGTCCCAAACTTGGCACAGCGTGGGGAACGCTCTCCTGCACGGACGGCACCCCCCACCTGGAAAGCTTTCGTACCAGAAGGGGGCCCTCGTTCCCTTGTACTAGATAGCTAGACAGAATGTTCAGACAAACATGCTGTGTCATCAAGCCTGAAAGTGGGACCCTGATGGCAAAGTACGCCTTCTGCCCGTTTGCGAGCGACTTGTTTCTGCCTTCCAAGCTGCCTGAGCAGCGCTGGCGGCCCGACGTCTCTCCACTGCAGGGTAGTCGCTGTGGGCCAGCAAGGCTGCGTTCTCTCCAAGCCCATCCTGTGCTGGCAAGTGCCTTTCTAGGGACTCATACCACTGCACTGCCGAGTCAGCTCCGGCCAAAAATGAAAGGTGACCTGCGGCCCCAAGACAGGGGCTAGTGTTTCACGTCAGCAGAGCTGGGGGTGCAGGGGTGCCATGAATCCTTGCGCCACGCTGGATGGCCTGCACTCTCCGATGCCTCCGGGGACACATAGGAGAGGCGGCCGTGCACCACTTTCGCATGGTGACTGCTCTGTGCCGGAGGAGCGGCCGCTGGCTTCTGAGGAACCTCAGGGGGAAGGAGGCCCATGGGAGCCACTCTTCACATTCCTAGCAAGGGCCACGTGTTGCTTGCTGGGGGCCGAGGTAGAGTGTCCCAGTCATAACAGAGACGCGTGGGAGCAGCGCTGCGCAGCCTCCCTGCAAGTCGATCGGCCTCACTGACTGAAACGGACCTGTGCTTCAGAAACACCCCGTGCTGACGCCTCAGTCCAGGGAAACACTCAGGACGGCCCTCTCGCAGAAGCGCGAGCTAGGCTGTGAGCGCAGCCTGAAGCAAGGTACATCTTTCACACTTAACACGGCTAGGTACGGGACAGAGCCTTGGTCACTGAGGCCCACCTCAGGTACTGCACTACCTATGCAGGGGATGCAGTGCCGGGGACCCTGTGTCCAAAAGTGTCTCCGAGGAAAGGCCCTGTTCCTCCCCGCTGTTTCCTTGAGGTAGTCAGAAACTACTGAGGAGAACTGTCTGAGCTCCCGTTTGAAACAGGGCGACCCCGCCCAAACGTAATTTCCCCCTCCCCCCCGCCCCCCACCCCGGGTGGATGAGATGCGGCTAGAAAGGTGCCTGAGGCACACTCCTGGGGCCCGTCTTTTCTATGCTCCGGAAGGCCTCAGGGAAGAAGTGCGCGTTTACTCGCATGAGGCTCGCTGGTCTCAGTTCTTTGCTGGGAGCGTCTCCAAGAGCACTCCGGAGATTGCCGGCGACAGAAAGGTGAGCCCTGGCCTCGAGTAAAAGTCCAGCGTTTTCCGGTAGTAAAGTCAAGCGTGCCGCCCTAGTGAGGAAGCAGGCGGTAAAGGAGAGCGTCAACTCTGTAAGGTATCGCAGGACTCATGGCGCACTCACGTTCGTGGTCACTTTTGTGAGAGGGCACTGTGTGCCGCCCAGCTCTTGTGTGGCGTTTGAGCCGCAGCAAGTGAATGCGTCCGTTTGCTTTAACTGCACGGATGTGGCAGCAGCAATGGCAAAGTGCTGCCCTCTTCGCTCGACACCTCCCGTTTGCTCAGCCTGCAAACGGCCTCAGGAACGCAGTTCTGAGCAGCCTTAACATTCCGTGCTGGTGCGCCCCAGGGAGCGATTTGGGCTCTTCTGAGAAACACCACTGTGCGTCCCCAGTGAAACCAGGGGACGCCTCAAGGACGACTCCCTTCGGCACCTGGAAGCTAGATGTTTACGTCCAGCCTGAAAAAGAAAACGATGGACGGCTGTCCCCGGGACAATGCTGGACGTTCGGGACCACCCCGAGTCACCAAGTCCCAAACTTGGCACAGCGTGGGGAACGCTCTCCTGCACGGACGGCACCCCCCACCTGGAAAGCTTTCGTACCAGAAGGGGGCCCTCGTTCCCTTGTACTAGATAGCTAGACAGAATGTTCAGACAAACATGCTGTGTCATCAAGCCTGAAAGTGGGACCCTGATGGCAAAGTACGCCTTCTGCCCGTTTGCGAGCGACTTGTTTCTGCCTTCCAAGCTGCCTGAGCAGCGCTGGCGGCCCGACGTCTCTCCACTGCAGGGTAGTCGCTGTGGGCCAGCAAGGCTGCGTTCTCTCCAAGCCCATCCTGTGCTGGCAAGTGCCTTTCTAGGGACTCATACCACTGCACTGCCGAGTCAGCTCCGGCCAAAAATGAAAGGTGACCTGCGGCCCCAAGACAGGGGCTAGTGTTTCACGTCAGCAGAGCTGGGGGTGCAGGGGTGCCATGAATCCTTGCGCCACGCTGGATGGCCTGCACTCTCCGATGCCTCCGGGGACACATAGGAGAGGCGGCCGTGCACCACTTTCGCATGGTGACTGCTCTGTGCCGGAGGAGCGGCCGCTGGCTTCTGAGGAACCTCAGGGGGAAGGAGGCCCATGGGAGCCACTCTTCACATTCCTAGCAAGGGCCACGTGTTGCTTGCTGGGGGCCGAGGTAGAGTGTCCCAGTCATAACAGAGACGCGTGGGAGCAGCGCTGCGCAGCCTCCCTGCAAGTCGATCGGCCTCACTGACTGAAACGGACCTGTGCTTCAGAAACACCCCGTGCTGACGCCTCAGTCCAGGGAAACACTCAGGACGGCCCTCTCGCAGAAGCGCGAGCTAGGCTGTGAGCGCAGCCTGAAGCAAGGTACATCTTTCACACTTAACACGGCTAGGTACGGGACAGAGCCTTGGTCACTGAGGCCCACCTCAGGTACTGCACTACCTATGCAGGGGATGCAGTGCCGGGGACCCTGTGTCCAAAAGTGTCTCCGAGGAAAGGCCCTGTTCCTCCCCGCTGTTTCCTTGAGGTAGTCAGAAACTACTGAGGAGAACTGTCTGAGCTCCCGTTTGAAACAGGGCGACCCCGCCCAAACGTAATTTCCCCCTCCCCCCCCCCCCCACCCCGGGTGGATGAGATGCGGCTAGAAAGGTGCCTGAGGCACACTCCTGGGGCCCGTCTTTTCTATGCTCCGGAAGGCCTCAGGGAAGAAGTGCGCGTTTACTCGCATGAGGCTCGCTGGTCTCAGTTCTTTGCTGGGAGCGTCTCCAAGAGCACTCCGGAGATTGCCGGCGACAGAAAGGTGAGCCCTGGCCTCGAGTAAAAGTCCAGCGTTTTCCGGTAGTAAAGTCAAGCGTGCCGCCCTAGTGAGGAAGCAGGCGGTAAAGGAGAGCGTCAACTCTGTAAGGTATCGCAGGACTCATGGCGCACTCACGTTCGTGGTCACTTTTGTGAGAGGGCACTGTGTGCCGCCCAGCTCTTGTGTGGCGTTTGAGCCGCAGCAAGTGAATGCGTCCGTTTGCTTTAACTGCACGGATGTGGCAGCAGCAATGGCAAAGTGCTGCCCTCTTCGCTCGACACCTCCCGTTTGCTCAGCCTGCAAACGGCCTCAGGAACGCAGTTCTGAGCAGCCTTAACATTCCGTGCTGGTGCGCCCCAGGGAGCGATTTGGGCTCTTCTGAGAAACACCACTGTGCGTCCCCAGTGAAACCAGGGGACGCCTCAAGGACGACTCCCTTCGGCACCTGGAAGCTAGATGTTTACGTCCAGCCTGAAAAAGAAAACGATGGACGGCTGTCCCCGGGACAATGCTGGACGTTCGGGACCACCCCGAGTCACCAAGTCCCAAACTTGGCACAGCGTGGGGAACGCTCTCCTGCACGGACGGCACCCCCCACCTGGAAAGCTTTCGTACCAGAAGGGGGCCCTCGTTCCCTTGTACTAGATAGCTAGACAGAATGTTCAGACAAACATGCTGTGTCATCAAGCCTGAAAGTGGGACCCTGATGGCAAAGTACGCCTTCTGCCCGTTTGCGAGCGACTTGTTTCTGCCTTCCAAGCTGCCTGAGCAGCGCTGGCGGCCCGACGTCTCTCCACTGCAGGGTAGTCGCTGTGGGCCAGCAAGGCTGCGTTCTCTCCAAGCCCATCCTGTGCTGGCAAGTGCCTTTCTAGGGACTCATACCACTGCACTGCCGAGTCAGCTCCGGCCAAAAATGAAAGGTGACCTGCGGCCCCAAGACAGGGGCTAGTGTTTCACGTCAGCAGAGCTGGGGGTGCAGGGGTGCCATGAATCCTTGCGCCACGCTGGATGGCCTGCACTCTCCGATGCCTCCGGGGACACATAGGAGAGGCGGCCGTGCACCACTTTCGCATGGTGACTGCTCTGTGCCGGAGGAGCGGCCGCTGGCTTCTGAGGAACCTCAGGGGGAAGGAGGCCCATGGGAGCCACTCTTCACATTCCTAGCAAGGGCCACGTGTTGCTTGCTGGGGGCCGAGGTAGAGTGTCCCAGTCATAACAGAGACGCGTGGGAGCAGCGCTGCGCAGCCTCCCTGCAAGTCGATCGGCCTCACTGACTGAAACGGACCTGTGCTTCAGAAACACCCCGTGCTGACGCCTCAGTCCAGGGAAACACTCAGGACGGCCCTCTCGCAGAAGCGCGAGCTAGGCTGTGAGCGCAGCCTGAAGCAAGGTACATCTTTCACACTTAACACGGCTAGGTACGGGACAGAGCCTTGGTCACTGAGGCCCACCTCAGGTACTGCACTACCTATGCAGGGGATGCAGTGCCGGGGACCCTGTGTCCAAAAGTGTCTCCGAGGAAAGGCCCTGTTCCTCCCCGCTGTTTCCTTGAGGTAGTCAGAAACTACTGAGGAGAACTGTCTGAGCTCCCGTTTGAAACAGGGCGACCCCGCCCAAACGTAATTTCCCCCTCCCCCCCCCCCCCACCCCGGGTGGATGAGATGCGGCTAGAAAGGTGCCTGAGGCACACTCCTGGGGCCCGTCTTTTCTATGCTCCGGAAGGCCTCAGGGAAGAAGTGCGCGTTTACTCGCATGAGGCTCGCTGGTCTCAGTTCTTTGCTGGGAGCGTCTCCAAGAGCACTCCGGAGATTGCCGGCGACAGAAAGGTGAGCCCTGGCCTCGAGTAAAAGTCCAGCGTTTTCCGGTAGTAAAGTCAAGCGTGCCGCCCTAGTGAGGAAGCAGGCGGTAAAGGAGAGCGTCAACTCTGTAAGGTATCGCAGGACTCATGGCGCACTCACGTTCGTGGTCACTTTTGTGAGAGGGCACTGTGTGCCGCCCAGCTCTTGTGTGGCGTTTGAGCCGCAGCAAGTGAATGCGTCCGTTTGCTTTAACTGCACGGATGTGGCAGCAGCAATGGCAAAGTGCTGCCCTCTTCGCTCGACACCTCCCGTTTGCTCAGCCTGCAAACGGCCTCAGGAACGCAGTTCTGAGCAGCCTTAACATTCCGTGCTGGTGCGCCCCAGGGAGCGATTTGGGCTCTTCTGAGAAACACCACTGTGCGTCCCCAGTGAAACCAGGGGACGCCTCAAGGACGACTCCCTTCGGCACCTGGAAGCTAGATGTTTACGTCCAGCCTGAAAAAGAAAACGATGGACGGCTGTCCCCGGGACAATGCTGGACGTTCGGGACCACCCCGAGTCACCAAGTCCCAAACTTGGCACAGCGTGGGGAACGCTCTCCTGCACGGACGGCACCCCCCACCTGGAAAGCTTTCGTACCAGAAGGGGGCCCTCGTTCCCTTGTACTAGATAGCTAGACAGAATGTTCAGACAAACATGCTGTGTCATCAAGCCTGAAAGTGGGACCCTGATGGCAAAGTACGCCTTCTGCCCGTTTGCGAGCGACTTGTTTCTGCCTTCCAAGCTGCCTGAGCAGCGCTGGCGGCCCGACGTCTCTCCACTGCAGGGTAGTCGCTGTGGGCCAGCAAGGCTGCGTTCTCTCCAAGCCCATCCTGTGCTGGCAAGTGCCTTTCTAGGGACTCATACCACTGCACTGCCGAGTCAGCTCCGGCCAAAAATGAAAGGTGACCTGCGGCCCCAAGACAGGGGCTAGTGTTTCACGTCAGCAGAGCTGGGGGTGCAGGGGTGCCATGAATCCTTGCGCCACGCTGGATGGCCTGCACTCTCCGATGCCTCCGGGGACACATAGGAGAGGCGGCCGTGCACCACTTTCGCATGGTGACTGCTCTGTGCCGGAGGAGCGGCCGCTGGCTTCTGAGGAACCTCAGGGGGAAGGAGGCCCATGGGAGCCACTCTTCACATTCCTAGCAAGGGCCACGTGTTGCTTGCTGGGGGCCGAGGTAGAGTGTCCCAGTCATAACAGAGACGCGTGGGAGCAGCGCTGCGCAGCCTCCCTGCAAGTCGATCGGCCTCACTGACTGAAACGGACCTGTGCTTCAGAAACACCCCGTGCTGACGCCTCAGTCCAGGGAAACACTCAGGACGGCCCTCTCGCAGAAGCGCGAGCTAGGCTGTGAGCGCAGCCTGAAGCAAGGTACATCTTTCACACTTAACACGGCTAGGTACGGGACAGAGCCTTGGTCACTGAGGCCCACCTCAGGTACTGCACTACCTATGCAGGGGATGCAGTGCCGGGGACCCTGTGTCCAAAAGTGTCTCCGAGGAAAGGCCCTGTTCCTCCCCGCTGTTTCCTTGAGGTAGTCAGAAACTACTGAGGAGAACTGTCTGAGCTCCCGTTTGAAACAGGGCGACCCCGCCCAAACGTAATTTCCCCCTCCCCCCCCCCCCCACCCCGGGTGGATGAGATGCGGCTAGAAAGGTGCCTGAGGCACACTCCTGGGGCCCGTCTTTTCTATGCTCCGGAAGGCCTCAGGGAAGAAGTGCGCGTTTACTCGCATGAGGCTCGCTGGTCTCAGTTCTTTGCTGGGAGCGTCTCCAAGAGCACTCCGGAGATTGCCGGCGACAGAAAGGTGAGCCCTGGCCTCGAGTAAAAGTCCAGCGTTTTCCGGTAGTAAAGTCAAGCGTGCCGCCCTAGTGAGGAAGCAGGCGGTAAAGGAGAGCGTCAACTCTGTAAGGTATCGCAGGACTCATGGCGCACTCACGTTCGTGGTCACTTTTGTGAGAGGGCACTGTGTGCCGCCCAGCTCTTGTGTGGCGTTTGAGCCGCAGCAAGTGAATGCGTCCGTTTGCTTTAACTGCACGGATGTGGCAGCAGCAATGGCAAAGTGCTGCCCTCTTCGCTCGACACCTCCCGTTTGCTCAGCCTGCAAACGGCCTCAGGAACGCAGTTCTGAGCAGCCTTAACATTCCGTGCTGGTGCGCCCCAGGGAGCGATTTGGGCTCTTCTGAGAAACACCACTGTGCGTCCCCAGTGAAACCAGGGGACGCCTCAAGGACGACTCCCTTCGGCACCTGGAAGCTAGATGTTTACGTCCAGCCTGAAAAAGAAAACGATGGACGGCTGTCCCCGGGACAATGCTGGACGTTCGGGACCACCCCGAGTCACCAAGTCCCAAACTTGGCACAGCGTGGGGAACGCTCTCCTGCACGGACGGCACCCCCCACCTGGAAAGCTTTCGTACCAGAAGGGGGCCCTCGTTCCCTTGTACTAGATAGCTAGACAGAATGTTCAGACAAACATGCTGTGTCATCAAGCCTGAAAGTGGGACCCTGATGGCAAAGTACGCCTTCTGCCCGTTTGCGAGCGACTTGTTTCTGCCTTCCAAGCTGCCTGAGCAGCGCTGGCGGCCCGACGTCTCTCCACTGCAGGGTAGTCGCTGTGGGCCAGCAAGGCTGCGTTCTCTCCAAGCCCATCCTGTGCTGGCAAGTGCCTTTCTAGGGACTCATACCACTGCACTGCCGAGTCAGCTCCGGCCAAAAATGAAAGGTGACCTGCGGCCCCAAGACAGGGGCTAGTGTTTCACGTCAGCAGAGCTGGGGGTGCAGGGGTGCCATGAATCCTTGCGCCACGCTGGATGGCCTGCACTCTCCGATGCCTCCGGGGACACATAGGAGAGGCGGCCGTGCACCACTTTCGCATGGTGACTGCTCTGTGCCGGAGGAGCGGCCGCTGGCTTCTGAGGAACCTCAGGGGGAAGGAGGCCCATGGGAGCCACTCTTCACATTCCTAGCAAGGGCCACGTGTTGCTTGCTGGGGGCCGAGGTAGAGTGTCCCAGTCATAACAGAGACGCGTGGGAGCAGCGCTGCGCAGCCTCCCTGCAAGTCGATCGGCCTCACTGACTGAAACGGACCTGTGCTTCAGAAACACCCCGTGCTGACGCCTCAGTCCAGGGAAACACTCAGGACGGCCCTCTCGCAGAAGCGCGAGCTAGGCTGTGAGCGCAGCCTGAAGCAAGGTACATCTTTCACACTTAACACGGCTAGGTACGGGACAGAGCCTTGGTCACTGAGGCCCACCTCAGGTACTGCACTACCTATGCAGGGGATGCAGTGCCGGGGACCCTGTGTCCAAAAGTGTCTCCGAGGAAAGGCCCTGTTCCTCCCCGCTGTTTCCTTGAGGTAGTCAGAAACTACTGAGGAGAACTGTCTGAGCTCCCGTTTGAAACAGGGCGACCCCGCCCAAACGTAATTTCCCCCTCCCCCCCCCCCCACCCCGGGTGGATGAGATGCGGCTAGAAAGGTGCCTGAGGCACACTCCTGGGGCCCGTCTTTTCTATGCTCCGGAAGGCCTCAGGGAAGAAGTGCGCGTTTACTCGCATGAGGCTCGCTGGTCTCAGTTCTTTGCTGGGAGCGTCTCCAAGAGCACTCCGGAGATTGCCGGCGACAGAAAGGTGAGCCCTGGCCTCGAGTAAAAGTCCAGCGTTTTCCGGTAGTAAAGTCAAGCGTGCCGCCCTAGTGAGGAAGCAGGCGGTAAAGGAGAGCGTCAACTCTGTAAGGTATCGCAGGACTCATGGCGCACTCACGTTCGTGGTCACTTTTGTGAGAGGGCACTGTGTGCCGCCCAGCTCTTGTGTGGCGTTTGAGCCGCAGCAAGTGAATGCGTCCGTTTGCTTTAACTGCACGGATGTGGCAGCAGCAATGGCAAAGTGCTGCCCTCTTCGCTCGACACCTCCCGTTTGCTCAGCCTGCAAACGGCCTCAGGAACGCAGTTCTGAGCAGCCTTAACATTCCGTGCTGGTGCGCCCCAGGGAGCGATTTGGGCTCTTCTGAGAAACACCACTGTGCGTCCCCAGTGAAACCAGGGGACGCCTCAAGGACGACTCCCTTCGGCACCTGGAAGCTAGATGTTTACGTCCAGCCTGAAAAAGAAAACGATGGACGGCTGTCCCCGGGACAATGCTGGACGTTCGGGACCACCCCGAGTCACCAAGTCCCAAACTTGGCACAGCGTGGGGAACGCTCTCCTGCACGGACGGCACCCCCCACCTGGAAAGCTTTCGTACCAGAAGGGGGCCCTCGTTCCCTTGTACTAGATAGCTAGACAGAATGTTCAGACAAACATGCTGTGTCATCAAGCCTGAAAGTGGGACCCTGATGGCAAAGTACGCCTTCTGCCCGTTTGCGAGCGACTTGTTTCTGCCTTCCAAGCTGCCTGAGCAGCGCTGGCGGCCCGACGTCTCTCCACTGCAGGGTAGTCGCTGTGGGCCAGCAAGGCTGCGTTCTCTCCAAGCCCATCCCTGTGCTGGCAAGTGCCTTTCTAGGGACTCATACCACTGCACTGCCGAGTCAGCTCCGGCCAAAAATGAAAGGTGACCTGCGGCCCCAAGACAGGGGCTAGTGTTTCACGTCAGCAGAGCTGGGGGTGCAGGGGTGCCATGAATCCTTGCGCCACGCTGGATGGCCTGCACTCTCCGATGCCTCCGGGGACACATAGGAGAGGCGGCCGTGCACCACTTTCGCATGGTGACTGCTCTGTGCCGGAGGAGCGGCCGCTGGCTTCTGAGGAACCTCAGGGGGAAGGAGGCCCATGGGAGCCACTCTTCACATTCCTAGCAAGGGCCACGTGTTGCTTGCTGGGGGCCGAGGTAGAGTGTCCCAGTCATAACAGAGACGCGTGGGAGCAGCGCTGCGCAGCCTCCCTGCAAGTCGATCGGCCTCACTGACTGAAACGGACCTGTGCTTCAGAAACACCCCGTGCTGACGCCTCAGTCCAGGGAAACACTCAGGACGGCCCTCTCGCAGAAGCGCGAGCTAGGCTGTGAGCGCAGCCTGAAGCAAGGTACATCTTTCACACTTAACACGGCTAGGTACGGGACAGAGCCTTGGTCACTGAGGCCCACCTCAGGTACTGCACTACCTATGCAGGGGATGCAGTGCCGGGGACCCTGTGTCCAAAAGTGTCTCCGAGGAAAGGCCCTGTTCCTCCCCGCTGTTTCCTTGAGGTAGTCAGAAACTACTGAGGAGAACTGTCTGAGCTCCCGTTTGAAACAGGGCGACCCCGCCCAAACGTAATTTCCCCCTCCCCCCCCCCCCACCCCGGGTGGATGAGATGCGGCTAGAAAGGTGCCTGAGGCACACTCCTGGGGCCCGTCTTTTCTATGCTCCGGAAGGCCTCAGGGAAGAAGTGCGCGTTTACTCGCATGAGGCTCGCTGGTCTCAGTTCTTTGCTGGGAGCGTCTCCAAGAGCACTCCGGAGATTGCCGGCGACAGAAAGGTGAGCCCTGGCCTCGAGTAAAAGTCCAGCGTTTTCCGGTAGTAAAGTCAAGCGTGCCGCCCTAGTGAGGAAGCAGGCGGTAAAGGAGAGCGTCAACTCTGTAAGGTATCGCAGGACTCAT
This sequence comes from Mesoplodon bidens, assembly GCF_964165515.1. Classification (NCBI taxonomy): domain Eukaryota; kingdom Metazoa; phylum Chordata; class Mammalia; order Artiodactyla; family Ziphiidae; genus Mesoplodon; species Mesoplodon bidens. The sequence continues at coordinate 2,451 of NW_027672662.1, read as the reverse complement.
GGCGCACTCACGTTCGTGGTCACTTTTGTGAGAGGGCACTGTGTGCCGCCCAGCTCTTGTGTGGCGTTTGAGCCGCAGCAAGTGAATGCGTCCGTTTGCTTTAACTGCACGGATGTGGCAGCAGCAATGGCAAAGTGCTGCCCTCTTCGCTCGACACCTCCCGTTTGCTCAGCCTGCAAACGGCCTCAGGAACGCAGTTCTGAGCAGCCTTAACATTCCGTGCTGGTGCGCCCCAGGGAGCGATTTGGGCTCTTCTGAGAAACACCACTGTGCGTCCCCAGTGAAACCAGGGGACGCCTCAAGGACGACTCCCTTCGGCACCTGGAAGCTAGATGTTTACGTCCAGCCTGAAAAAGAAAACGATGGACGGCTGTCCCCGGGACAATGCTGGACGTTCGGGACCACCCCGAGTCACCAAGTCCCAAACTTGGCACAGCGTGGGGAACGCTCTCCTGCACGGACGGCACCCCCCACCTGGAAAGCTTTCGTACCAGAAGGGGGCCCTCGTTCCCTTGTACTAGATAGCTAGACAGAATGTTCAGACAAACATGCTGTGTCATCAAGCCTGAAAGTGGGACCCTGATGGCAAAGTACGCCTTCTGCCCGTTTGCGAGCGACTTGTTTCTGCCTTCCAAGCTGCCTGAGCAGCGCTGGCGGCCCGACGTCTCTCCACTGCAGGGTAGTCGCTGTGGGCCAGCAAGGCTGCGTTCTCTCCAAGCCCATCCTGTGCTGGCAAGTGCCTTTCTAGGGACTCATACCACTGCACTGCCGAGTCAGCTCCGGCCAAAAATGAAAGGTGACCTGCGGCCCCAAGACAGGGGCTAGTGTTTCACGTCAGCAGAGCTGGGGGTGCAGGGGTGCCATGAATCCTTGCGCCACGCTGGATGGCCTGCACTCTCCGATGCCTCCGGGGACACATAGGAGAGGCGGCCGTGCACCACTTTCGCATGGTGACTGCTCTGTGCCGGAGGAGCGGCCGCTGGCTTCTGAGGAACCTCAGGGGGAAGGAGGCCCATGGGAGCCACTCTTCACATTCCTAGCAAGGGCCACGTGTTGCTTGCTGGGGGCCGAGGTAGAGTGTCCCAGTCATAACAGAGACGCGTGGGAGCAGCGCTGCGCAGCCTCCCTGCAAGTCGATCGGCCTCACTGACTGAAACGGACCTGTGCTTCAGAAACACCCCGTGCTGACGCCTCAGTCCAGGGAAACACTCAGGACGGCCCTCTCGCAGAAGCGCGAGCTAGGCTGTGAGCGCAGCCTGAAGCAAGGTACATCTTTCACACTTAACACGGCTAGGTACGGGACAGAGCCTTGGTCACTGAGGCCCACCTCAGGTACTGCACTACCTATGCAGGGGATGCAGTGCCGGGGACCCTGTGTCCAAAAGTGTCTCCGAGGAAAGGCCCTGTTCCTCCCCGCTGTTTCCTTGAGGTAGTCAGAAACTACTGAGGAGAACTGTCTGAGCTCCCGTTTGAAACAGGGCGACCCCGCCCAAACGTAATTTCCCCCTCCCCCCCCCCCCACCCCGGGTGGATGAGATGCGGCTAGAAAGGTGCCTGAGGCACACTCCTGGGGCCCGTCTTTTCTATGCTCCGGAAGGCCTCAGGGAAGAAGTGCGCGTTTACTCGCATGAGGCTCGCTGGTCTCAGTTCTTTGCTGGGAGCGTCTCCAAGAGCACTCCGGAGATTGCCGGCGACAGAAAGGTGAGCCCTGGCCTCGAGTAAAAGTCCAGCGTTTTCCGGTAGTAAAGTCAAGCGTGCCGCCCTAGTGAGGAAGCAGGCGGTAAAGGAGAGCGTCAACTCTGTAAGGTATCGCAGGACTCATGGCGCACTCACGTTCGTGGTCACTTTTGTGAGAGGGCACTGTGTGCCGCCCAGCTCTTGTGTGGCGTTTGAGCCGCAGCAAGTGAATGCGTCCGTTTGCTTTAACTGCACGGATGTGGCAGCAGCAATGGCAAAGTGCTGCCCTCTTCGCTCGACACCTCCCGTTTGCTCAGCCTGCAAACGGCCTCAGGAACGCAGTTCTGAGCAGCCTTAACATTCCGTGCTGGTGCGCCCCAGGGAGCGATTTGGGCTCTTCTGAGAAACACCACTGTGCGTCCCCAGTGAAACCAGGGGACGCCTCAAGGACGACTCCCTTCGGCACCTGGAAGCTAGATGTTTACGTCCAGCCTGAAAAAGAAAACGATGGACGGCTGTCCCCGGGACAATGCTGGACGTTCGGGACCACCCCGAGTCACCAAGTCCCAAACTTGGCACAGCGTGGGGAACGCTCTCCTGCACGGACGGCACCCCCCACCTGGAAAGCTTTCGTACCAGAAGGGGGCCCTCGTTCCCTTGTACTAGATAGCTAGACAGAATGTTCAGACAAACATGCTGTGTCATCAAGCCTGAAAGTGGGACCCTGATGGCAAAGTACGCCTTCTGCCCGTTTGCGAGCGACTTGTTTCTGCC